>NC_079196.1:183294413-183594413 GCF_029499605.1 Hyla sarda | reverse complement strand
CCCCTCGGCTTATACTCGAGTGAACTCTCCGCCCTCAGTGGTCTTCAAGCTGCGGACCTCCAGATGTTTCAAAACTACAACTCTCAGCAAGCCCGGGCAGCCATCGGCTGTCCGGGCTTGCTGGGAGTTGTAGTTTTGAAACCTCTGGAGGTCCGCAGGTTGAAGACCACTGCGGCCTTCGACATCATCCAGACCCCCCACCCCCTTTAGTTTAGTACTCACCTCCGCTCGGCGGGACGTTAGGGTGCGCTGGTCTGGTGCTGCAGGACTGTCTGGTGGGGAGGTCGCCCGGTGGGATAGTCGTTCCGGGGGCCTCTTCTCTGCGCTTCGGGCCCGGCCCCGGAATAGTCACGTTGCCTTGACGACGATGCACAGGGACCTTCATTAGCAACATCCCTCTGCGTCGTCGTCGTCGTCAAGGCAACGCCTCTATTCCGGGCCCGAAGCGCGGAGAAGAGGCCCCCCGGTGAAGATGGACAGCCTGGAACCACTATCCCACCGGACGACCTCCCCACCGGACAGTCCTGCAGCACCGGACCAGCGCACCCTAACGTCCCGCCGAGCGGAGGTGAGTACAGAACTAAAGGGGGTGAGAGGGGGGGCTGGATGATGTCGAAGGCCGCAGTGGTCTTCAACCTGCGGACCTCCAGATGTTTCAAAACTACAACTCCCAGCAAGCCCGGACAGCCGATGGCTGGGAATTGTAGTTTTGAAACATCTGGAGGTCCGCAGGTTGAAGACCACTGTATCAGACATTGACAAGCGGTGATGATGAAGGGGGGGGGGGGGGGGCTGATGACATGTGGTGATGATGACAAGGGGATGATGAAAGGGGGGATATGGGATGATGACAAGGGGATGATGAAGGTGGGGGTCGGATGATGACAAGGGGATGATGAAGGGGGGGTGGGATGATATCAAGGGGATGATGAAGGGGGGGTGGGATGATATCAAGGGAATGATGAAGGGGGGGTGGGATAATGACAAGGGGATGATGAAGGTGGGGTGTGGGATGATGACAAGGGGATGATGAAGGTGGGGTGTGGGATGATGACAAGGGGATGATGACAGGCGGTGATGATGAAGGGGGGATGATGACAGGGTGATGATGATGAGGGTGTTAATGACGGGGGTCTGGATGATGACAGGGGGGATGATGTATTTCCCACCCTAGGCTTATACTCGAGTCAATAACTTTTCCTGGGATTTTGGGGTGAAATTAGGGGCCTCGGCTTATATTCGGGTCGGCTTATACTCGAGTATATACTGTATTTAAATCAGTTTGTTTTTATTAGAAACCGTTTTATAGTTTGGTGTTTTTTTTTTTAATTATACATACAAAATAAATCTTGAAATATCACCCTTTTTACATTGCCACAGCTGGCACAAAACACCTGTTTTCTGCAGCTCACTTCACAGCTTTGCTGTGTAGACTAGGACAGAATCAGCAGAGGGTGTGGATTTAATTACAGCTCTATACACTGATGGTCTAGATGTAGTAGGATATAATCAAAAAGTTCTGTATGAATCTACCCTGTCATTCCCCAGATATATCACCAATTGACTTTTCTTTACTCATTAATTCCCATCCATTGCAGCTGCCATAAAACACAGACATTCTGCTGCACCGTCAATACAGACAATACAGAAATTAGGTAAAACCAGTCTACAATAGAAACTACTAAGTGATGAATGAAAGTTTTAATAACAGATAACTAAGCAATGCATAAGTAGAATTTTTAATAGCTTGACTGAAAATGGCAACTCCAGGGGACAATTATATTTGCTGGCAATATCAATGGATATGCTTCATGGAATGGGCTGAAGATAAGCTAGAGACTCACTGAGGCAGGTGCAGCTCGAGGGCCTAAACCCAATGTCCTCCGTGACTGTCTGCCTCCGATAGACTAAAGACTCGCCGTCTTCCTTTCCTGCCAGATCTTACTAGAGGGAAACACAGTGACAGGTCATAAGAGGATTTAACAGTGGAACATAGGAGAGAACACAAAGGAGTGAAGACAGAGGTTAGGAGACACATTGAACAGCAGCATTCACATAGACAATGAAGCAAGTACATGCTAGATATTGAGACAAAAGCTGAAGAATTTAGAGGTTAGTTATGAGAATAAGTAAATCCTTACCTTCTTACCACAGGAAATAATCCTACCTTACAATGTAGTTATATAAAGCCTACCTATGGGTCATCTCAACTCATTTATTTCAGTGGTACAATTACTGGAGGCCATCTTACTAAATACTATTTATATATAAAACTTAAAGAGGTACTCCGACATCTCTGTCCATTTTAGGATCTGTCCAGAGCAGCATATGTTTGCCATGGGGATTTTCTCATACTCTGTCAGAAGAGAGCACTGTGCTCGAGATGTCAGCAGAGAGCTCTGTGTTCCAAAAAGAAAATAATTTCCTCTGTAGTATTCAACAGATAATAAGTACTGGAAGGATTAAGATTTTTTTTAATAGAAGTAATTTACAAAGCATGTGTGCAAGCTCCGTCTAGATGTGGCTGCAGATCGTCCACATATTATCTTTTTCATTCATGTCTATGCTGGGATTTTTTGTTCTGTATCAAAAAACAGAAAAACAAGGTTAAATTCCGCTCCCTGTCTGTCTCCAAGTTGGGTGTGGTTCTGCAGCTCAGTTCCATTGAAGTGAATGGAGCCAAGATGTAAAACCACATCCAACCTGGAGACAGAGGTGGAGCTGTTTTTGAAAGAAATTAGCTGTGTTTTTTTTAATTCCTGGATAACCACTTTAAAGGGGACCTCTCACTAAGAAAACATCGTTTATCTACATGTAGAATGTTATAAAACAAAAGGAGCTGAGCAGATTGATATATAGTTGTGTTTGAAAAAATGTCAGTCTAGCAAGTAGCTGGTTGAATAAAATCCCAGCTAACTCTATGGTCAGAAGTGCAGTGGGAATGTGTATGACTGACAGCCTTATTTGTATGAGCATGCACACAGAGATAGCTGTGGGTTACTAAGTAGAACCACCCACTGGACTCCTAAGCTATGAAAGAGAAGGGGTTTAAATGATAATATGATGCGTTCTATGGAATCTCTTCCCACAAACCTATATATCAATCTGCTCAGATTTTATTGCTCTGTAACATGGTGTCAACAGATCAGATTGCAGTTTCAATGTGATGGGTTCTTTTTAAAAATAAGGCAATTGGCAGCAATGTAAAGCTTGTTTTTCTCTTGTACCAACCGCCTTAACATATTCTCCCATTTTTTTCCATCTTTGACGTCCTGATAGTTTGACCTCTGCTATGGCAGGACCCTGGTCCTGCGCAGGACTATCCTGGTTCACGCACTAAAGGATGATGTTTTTTACGCCTATCTATATTTAAAAGGGTTGTCCAGTGCTGAAAAACGTATCCCCTATCCTAAGTATAGGGGATAAGTTTCAGATCGCGGGGGGGGGGGGGGGGGGGGGGGGGGGGGGGGTCTGAGCGCTGGGGCCACCCCGCGATCTCCTGTATGGGGCCCCGGCTTGCTGGCCAGATAGTGGGTGTTGACCAGCGCACAGAGCGGTGGCCAACACGCCGCCTCAATACAGTGCTATGGCAGAGCCGGAGATTGCTGAAGGCAGCGCTTCGGCTCTGCCATAGAGTTGAATTGAGGGTGTGTGTCAGCCGCCGCTTCGTGCAGTGGTCAACACGCCCCCTTCCCGCAGGCTGTTGGGGCCCCGTACAGGAGATCGTGGGACCCTCCGCGATCTGAAACTTATCCCCTATACTTAGGATAGGGGTAACGTTTTTCAGCACTGGATATCGCTTAAGACCTCATAATCTCTTTCATTCGTTTCCTTGCCTAAACTTACCTCTTTTCAGTGTCTAAGTGGTATGGCAACCATCATCTCCCCACCTACAATGATCAGCTGCGGTTTCCCACTCTTTCCCCTAATAACGCTAAATTTAGTTACATGCTCAAATGGAAACAAGATCTGGGAGAGACCCCTTCCATCTCTACCTGGAAGGTGATCTGGTAACATGGGGCTAAAATCTTGTCTGTGTCTCCTATACAAGGAGATTAAATGTTATTTTTGCATGGTATCATACGCCCTCCTTTCTTGGTAAATGTTACCCTGCCTTTCCGGGTACCTGCTGGTGATGTGGAGGTGCCCCAGGTACTCTCCTTCATGTGTTATTGTGGGTTATTGGAACATAGTCTGGTAAATTATACGGTCAGTTCCTGCTATTGTCCTCCTCACTCTATTTTTCTATTTCCTTTTTTATGTCGCTGTAGAACCTCCAGGGAGGGGTTGCCAGGATGTTCCTCCACATGCTGAAAATGCCAAAATGCCTTATTTCCCTATATTGGAAACTCATGTCACCCCTTCTTCCCTTGACTACTTTTCCAGACTTCGGGATGTACGCACTATGGAGTGTATGACTGCCAGCCTGAATAACACTATGAATTGTGTATGCAATAGAAGAAAAGCAAATCCTTGGCACTGCTGTAGTCTCTTAATTGGTGTCCCACTGTTAGTAGCGTGCGGTAGTATGTACTACTGATGTGTAGTATCCTGCATGTTGGCGTGCTCACGTATAAAGTAGGATAATCAATTCACAAATACAAGATAAGAAGAACGGAGCACTCACCCAGGATATTGCAGTTAAAACGTCTTGTCTTTATTCAAGCATACATCAGATACCGGAGTGATAAGGGAGAGCGGACAGGTGCTGTGGCGTGGGGGGTAGGGCAACGGACCGTATTCGCGCAAAAGTGCGCTTCCTCAGGCCACTAGGGACTGAGGACCGTATTCGTGCAAAAGTGCGCTTCCTCAGGCCCCAAGGGGCCTGAGGAAGCGAACTTTTGCTCGAATACGGTCCGTTGCCCAACCCCCCACGCCACAGCACCTGTCCGCTCTCCCGTATCGCTCCGGTACCTGATGTACGCTTGAATAAAGACAAGACGTTTTAACTGCAATATCCTGGTTGAGTGCTCCGTCCTTCTTATCTTGTATTTGTGAACACTATGAATTGTTTTGCCTTTTTTCTTCTCTCCCTTTTCTTTTATATCTTCTCAAGTTGCAGGTATACAGGTGAAACTCGAAAAATTTGAATATCGTGCAATGGTCATTTATTTCAGTAATGCAACTTAAAATGTTAAACTAATATAGAAAGGGACTCATTACATGCAAAGCAAGATAATTCAAGCTGTGATTTGTCATAATTGTGATGACTATGGCTTATAGCTCATGAAAACCCCAAAGCCCCCCCCCCCCCAATTACTATGATTTGGGGAGCACCGTCATCTGCTGGTGTTGGTCACTGTGCTTCATTAAGTCTAGGGTCATCGCATCCGTCTACCAGGAGATTGTGGAGCACTTCATGCTTCCTTTCCTTTTAAGTTGCATTAATGAAATACAATGGACTTTTGCCCGATATTCTAATTTTTCGAGTTTCACCTGTACTCTCAGTTGTTATTACCTTTTTGCCTTGCTACAAGCGCTACACCTTTTTTTCCTGGGCAATACCTCATTGTGAATGCTTGTGTTAGTCTGTTGCTTAGACTTGTAGTCTTGCTATGTGATTACTTCCTGTAGCCATTACCGTTGTCTGTTTTTTGTATGTTTGATAGCTTCATCTGCTTTCATGGCGGTGGATCATTGGTTCCCTATCATCTTTTTTATCAGTGCAATTACTGTAACCCTGCTTTGAGTTGTTCTTTTACTGTGTTACTTTTATGTTTTAGAAGAAGATAAATAATTTAAAAAAATAAATAAAAAATGACACTATAACAAAAGATGGAAATTCACTTTAAGTGCAGTGAAAGGGTAGTTGTTATAAAGAGACTTGAGGATAATTAAAAAGCATCATTTCCATGGCTACATTTAAGCAAAGACTACAATATATTAAAAAAAATGTCAGCGTTTTCCAACCAGGGTGCCTCCTGCTGTTGCAAAACTACAATTCGGTGTCGGTGCGGGAGGCGGGGCATTATCGGCAAGGTAATTGTCGATACCGAAAATGCCCAAAAACGTGATTATCGGCCGATAATATCGGCCATACCGATAATCGGTCGATCCCTACCAGGTGGGGGCAGCTCCATCTTACTTTTTTGGGACATTGGGGGAGATTTTCAAAAACTGCTGTAATTTCTGTTCCAGCGATATTATTCGCACCTTTTTTTTTTCTCCTCACATTTTCAAAGGTCTTTTGGGCTGCTTTGAAAATATGTGAAAATTCATTTTCACGGCCCTTTTTTTTTTTCACACCAAATTTTTTTTTGTTGCAGCCGTATTGGATTTTTTTTTTGCGCCAAAATTGCTGAGTTTGGCACCAAAATTTGCAATTTTTGCGCCAAATTTTACATCCCAGAAAATTCTGGCGGAAACATCTAACAAAATATTCCATGGTTACTAGTGCCCAGACAAGCGATAACTGTATAAATAAAACATTTCGGAGCTTAAATGTGATTGCAGGTGCAGTAACCAAGATTTTTTTTTATTTTTTATTTATAAAATTTTCCAATAAAAAAATGTTCTTTGTTTAATAATTGCTTAAATAACACCTTTTCCCAAATAAACAAAAAAAAAAAACAATAAAACTACAACCATTACTGTGAAATTGGTGTGAAATTTTTTATGTAAACTGGACTTTAACCCCTTTGAAAATATTATGTAAAGCAGACAATATACGTGGATACGCCCACTTTTACAAAACTGACATGAACAGTGTAAACCGCGGCACAAAGCTCTTTGAAAATGTGGTCGATATCACATTTTGCACCAAAAAAAATAATCTATTTTTCTATCTTTGAGAATCTCCCCCATTGTGTGTTCTGTACAGGACCCTGATGAAGATTTTTCAGCTCCCAGCAGCTCTTTCTTAAAGGGGTACTCTTTCTTAAAGTTTTTTTTTTTTAACTCAACTGGTGCCAGAAAGTTAAACAGATTTGTAAATTACTTCTATTAAAAAATCTTAATCCTCCCAGTACTTATTAGCTGCTGAATACTACAGAGGAAAATATTTTCTTTTTGGAACACAGAGCTCTCTGCTGACTTCATGACCACAGTGCTCTCTGCTGACATCTTTGTCCATTTAAAGAACTGTCCAGAGTAGGAGAAAATCCCCATAGCAAACATATGCTGCTCTGGACAGTTCCTAAAATGGACAGAGATGTCAGCAGAGAGCACTGTGGTCATGATGTCAGCAGAGAGCACTGTGTTCCAAAAAGAAAAGATTTTCCTCTGTAGTATTCAGCAGCTAATAAGTACTGTAGGGATTCTGATTTTTTAATAGAAGTAATTTACAAATCTGTTTAACTTTCTGGCACCAGTTGATTTAAAAAAAAACAAACAAAAAAAAAAAACTTTTCAACCGGAGTACCCCTTTCATTTTATATGTAAGGACTTGCTTTATCTATATTAGTTATCTAATTATATTTCTTTAATCCTCAATTCCTATTTTTGGATGACATTTTGGTGCTTCAGAACCAATTACCAGGTTTCCATAGAATTATGGTTTCAACATACAATGTATTTTTTCATCTCTACCTTTAACATCCTAATGCTTCTGACTTCTAGATAAAGGTAAAGTGTAAACTTTACTTTAATGGCAGAATCGGTGACCCTATGGTCCTGGGGCTATAAAAAGTTCAGTGAGAAAAAATGATGTTATTGTTGGAACAGGGTACTCGCTGCTGAATACAAGGAAGGAAGCATGTGTGTTCATTTTAGCAGGATACTGTTTTATCTTTAATATTTGAAATGAGGTTGGCAGCAGGAGAAGGCACAGGGACAGATAGGCAACCATAACAAGTGAACACCAGCATTTGAGGGTTGGCAGCACTTAACAGAAAGGATATTCATCTACACTGGTTCTTGTCTTATTGGAAATTGTAGCCTTTTTCCAGCCACACAAATACATTCGCTTTAAAAGTCTTTCAATGAGTATGTGTTTCTGTTTCCTAAGAAAAAAGTGTCCTCACAACAAGGGGCAAAGGTCACAGTTGTTCCAGAATAACAACACAGGAATTCTGATCACGGTGTATTTTCTGATCAGTTTGGTGACATGTTCTGTTCAGTCAGGTTTTCATTGACCAAGCCTTTTATTTGACAATTTCTTGTAAAATACCAGCAGTTTCTAGATTGATTTATGCAGTTTAAGCCAAAACAAGGAATGTATTATATAAAAAAAAAAAGAGAAGTAAAACTTGTAATTTATACAGATCTAGAACCCACCATCATGCGGCATGACATCATGGTACCACAGTACTGTGGACCTTGCATCTGTCTGGGACTGTGTAGGTGTGATCCATACAGGTGTACTAGAGAAGTGCTGCATATGTTGCAATGTGCATCACCAATAAGCTGAACATGGCCTGAACCTGTAATCCATGTTGTGTTTGCAAACAATGGTGCTTTCCCATAGCTATGTACCACCCCGATAGTATGGAAAATATATACTGTACTGTTAAGCTGCTCGTGCACATGGTGGTGTGTGCTGTGCAGTCATTGGACAGAATACATAAACCACTACATGTACAGATACTTGTATGGTTATATTGGCATGGGGTGTTTTTGATGTTGATTCTATTTACTGTAAAGAAGTGTACCAAAATGCACTCAAATGATGGTTCACCCACACTAAACCCAATACACAAGATTATAGTGTGGATGAACTGAATAACAATGAGGTATCACTTACCCCAACCTGTTGTCCGGTTCCTGAAATATCTAATGTATTTGCCTCCATTGCTAATAGCTGGCTATTAGCAATGGAGGCTGATACAATGAGTCTATCTCCGGAAGCAGACTGCAGATCCAGGTAAGCGATACCTCGTTGTAATCCCGTTCACCCGCACTATAACCCTGTGTATTTGGGTTTAGTGCAGGTGAACCGGCTGTCAGTTTCCCTCAACAGCATGTAAAAGTCTTTGAACTCTATGTTACAAATCAGCTGTAGAATTGTTATACAATAAATGCATCGGATTTCAGGCCACTTGTGCAGTAGCCACTTTCTGCTGCATAGTTGGAAACAATGGCAAACATATATATACTATCCAGCCTTGTGGGGTCTGGAGATAGACCTCAACAGCCCCTACAGGAACAGCCACACTATGGCAACTAAGTGCCATTTTTGCATTTCCGGTCTAGATTCTCCTTTTTGATGTGCATGTGATGTGGCTTTGCTCACAATTTACAGATTTTTCTGGATTTGCTGCCAAATTCATGTTTATGGTTGCAGAAGATCTCTGGCATCTACTTTGGAAGAAAAGCAACTCAACAGGGTTTTCGGCATAGGATTTTCATGGCACTTGGCCTATTCTAACAGACATATTTATGGTAAGATTTTTTTTTTTTTACATTTCAGGAAAATAAAACACCAAACAATGCAGGTTGTGTTGTGAAGTCAAGCACAAATCTAATAATTCTGCAACAAAATACAAGACCAATTCTGACTTCCAAAACAGACTTAGTCTGTAGGAACAGATTACAAAAATGTATTATTCGAAATAAGTAAAGAAAGGCAAAGTAAGAAACGGTCCTCAGCCATCTTCCTATTGGAGTCATTTTACTGTTGCTTTTAATGTACTATTAAATGTCTGTTAAAAGTGCATTCCCATCCACTGGCAATTCTCATTCCAATAAGTAAATGCTGGGATTGATTGTCATGCCAGGGCTAATTGCCTGACAGAATTAATGGGGTTTGTAAAAGTGAATGGAGCAAATCTAGTCCTAAGTGCCAGATTCAGCTTAATGGAAGGGAACAGTTTTTTTTTATGATTCTTACAATATTTAAATGTTACTGATGGAAAATAAAAGATGGCGGGAGGAGCAAGCTATGCCATGTACATCCTGTGAAATATTATTTTACATCTTGTAATTACTATACTATGGACAGGACAATAACGATAACCATTTGTATTCTAGCTCAGATATGCCCCATCATTAGAATCAGACACCCATTCATTCTGAGACAGACTTGGGCACAATGTAAATATAAAATAATAGCACAGAATTATTTTACCTGATGGACTCTGAATCGTAGATGGAGTAGATGATAAACTGGCTGTGACAGAATCACAATGTCCAGTGCTTCCGCTGGAGCTGCCACTTGAGGGGGGTGATGGAGAAGATGCTGGTGATGCGCTGTGCTGGTTTATGCATTGGGCTACGGCAAAACCTGTGGAATGTTAGACATGCATTACTATGGTGCCATAAAATATATGCTATCTAAAGGAGAAAAATGTTTTACTCTAATCTGTACCATTCCAAATAAGGACCCTAAAGATGAGTTTTTGATACTAATGTTCAAAGGAAGCGTTTTACCAAAAAAGCAAATACAGTGAAATGTCTCCAAAAGATCACCTATTTGAGAGGACCACCCCTTATCCAGACCAGATTTATTGTGAAGGATTTTCTGTCCACCATACATTATTCATTGTAGTCATTTTCTTTGAGAAGACAAAGTGTGTTTACTGTTTATTTTCATTCCATGCTCTTTTGGCATATACATGTGCAGTACACAGAAGCAAATTTGGTAATAACACATTTTAAAAACATTTAAAAAAAATTATGAAAAATATTAAAGGGTACCTCTCATCAAATAAACTTTTGATATATTTTAGATTAATGAATGTTGAATAACTTTCCAGTAGCATGTTAATGAAACATATGCTTCTTTCTATTGTATTTTTCCCGGTCAGTCCTGGCAGCAAGCATTTCTGACTCATGCTGGAGTCCTAAACACTCAGAGCTGCCAGCCTGCTTTGTTCACAGCCAAACAGGCTGTGAACAAAGCAGGCTGGCAGCTCTGAGTGTTCTCCTTTGGGAACAAAGCAGACTGGCAGCTCGTAGTGTTTAGGACTCCAGCATGAGTCTGAAATGCTTGCTGCCAGGACTGGTAGGGAGACCCCTAGTGGTCATTTCTTCAAAGTGGAAAATTAAATAGAAAGAAGCATATTTTTTAATAACATGCAATTGTAAAGTTATTCTGCATACATTAATCTATAATATATCAAAAGTTTTTTTGATGAGAGGTACCCTTTAAATTAAACTAGTGTGCAGGAACAAAGAGTTCACGTATACAAAAAATTAAGGAAATTATTAAATTTATACTTAGAGGCAATCTGTATGCTCTATATCATGCTCAGAGCTCAAGTGTCAAGGCGATGCTGTCAAGCTGCAGAATGCATGCCTCCTCCCTCCCCCACTCCTCCCTACTTGACAAACAGGGTTCAGTAATGGAAAGCATGCAGAGGGGTGAGGGAGCAAGATGTGCATGCTGCAGCTGAGCACAGCCTTTTTGACAGAAACTTGGAAGGAGAAAACAATTTTAAAGCCCTGCAAACAACCCTCAACTAAGAAACAGGTATCATTTGTTTTATCTCCTTGAAAGCTATCTGTCCATGTCAATGGCTCTGGACAGTATATAGAGTTGACAGACTACCTAGAATCCCTTGGTCCTGCAGCCTATATTGGCCTTTGGGATGTGTAGATTTTTATTTTTATATCCCTACCTTCCGAAAATAATGTACTTTTTAGTTGACCTAACTGAGGGCTTGCTTTTGGTATTTTTTTACCATAGTGTATACAAAGCAATATAACTACAAGTTGACTACAAGTCAATACATTTACAGAGATACTAACATTTAGTGTCAAGGAGGTGTTAGTAAGCTGCAGCATACATGCTTGCTCGCTCCCTCACCCCTCCCTGCATGATTGATGTATAGAGCTCAGTGGTGGAAGCCGAGCAGAGAGGGGTGGGAAAGTATGGAGGTATGCATGGCTTAAATGATTTTTCTGCAGTCAACCAGGTATTTGTAACTGGGTTATGCAAATGGTCTCCTTCCTCTAGGACATTCACAAGCCCTAACAAGGCACTTGGACATGGGATGTCTTCATGACACAGCATCTTTATTCTAATCAACCAAATAACAATCCTCTTTGTTCTTGATCTACCAACAATCAATATGTATAAGCTAATTTACACCATCAAGGAAGGTGCAAAGTTTAAATAGGTATCCAAATTTCTCATCTCTAATAAGATGGTGTCTCAGAACACATCCAACAAACTTTAAAAACTATTTAAGCCTCTAAGGGGCAACCTTTAAAGTAATGTGGAGTCTTACCATTTGTCTAAAATATTATATACTGTTGTAGAATAAGAATAATAAAAGTATTTACTAGCATTAGATGCCATGTGTGTATGAAGGGATTCCACTAAAGAGCCCTGGTGAACTGAAATAAACACCTTGATCAACTGTCCCTACTGAGTATTGGAAACTTGCAAAAGTTGTGAAATTATTATATTTCATTTGCAGTACATAAAGGCTCCTTTAAATTTCCTGCTTGATCTATTTACCCAACACAAAAAAAAAAAAAAAAAAAAAAAAAAAGCATAGTGATGTTATGGGTCCATAAAAGTGCTGGATAGGAAATGCGTACACTGCCCTCTTTTTTATTGGCACTTCCTAATGAAACTACCTTGTAAAAAAGCAATCAACAGACTAGAAGCATCTGCTCATCAGAAGTAAGTGGTTTATAGAATCTACCTTTAAAGAAGCTTTCAGTAAGACCTGTGCTAAGCAGGAAAAGGGATAACAGGAACCATCATTCTTTAAAAGTTTGTTCCCATCCGCAGTAAACTTTCAGCTAAAGATTTACTGGACTTAGGCTGGGTTCACACCACGTTTTGTACTTACGGTTCCGTATACGGCTGGGGGGGCAGGGGGAAATCGCGGCGCCCGCACTCAGCCGTATTCGGGAACCGTATTTAATGCATGTCTATGAGCCGACCGGAGTGAACCGCAGCCTACGGTTGGCTGCGTTTTCGGCCGTATGCGGTTTCCCGACCCCAGGCAGAAACGTGGTCGACCGCGTTTTTGCCTACTGTCGGGAAACGGCATATGGCCGAAAACGCAGCCAACCGTAGGCTGCGGTTCACTCCGGTCGGCTCATAGACATGCATTAAATACGGTTCCCGAATACGGCTGAGTGCGGGCGTCGCGACTCCCCCCTGCCCCCCCAGCCGTATACGGAACCGTAAGTACAAAACGTGGTGTGAACCCAGCCTTAGTGAAGTGCTGCATCTTCAGTAGTGCCAGAAGTGTGCAAAGCTTGATCAGTGCTCCATTTAGCTGGGGGGGGGGGGGGGGGGGGGCGCACACCTGTTGTTGTGATCAATGGGGGTTCCCCACACTGATCAGACTCTTGATCATGTGCAAGAAGAACGGAACTGCATAATACATATGAGCATGCCTACACAAAAGTTTCAGATGGTTACCAGACAGACCCATAAAATGATACTTCTGGAGAAAACAGAAGAGGCATTCAACCTTAAAGTTTCACAACTGTTTTACTACTTTGGAGCTGATCAGTCACTATGGCCAGGGGACGAATATCTAGGCTTTATTACTTACACTTCTCCTTTTAAACGCATTTCCTCTAGAGATGAGCGAACTCACAGTAAATTTGATTCGTCACGAACTTCTCGGCTCGGCAGTTGATGACTTTTCCTGCGTAAATTAGTTCAGCTTTCCGGTGCTCCAGTGGGCTGGAAAAGGTGGATACAGTCCTAGGAAAGAGTCTCCTAGGACTGTATCCATCTTTTCCAGCCCACGGGAGCACCTGAAAGCTGAACTAATTTATGCAGGAAAAGTCATCAACTGCAGAGCCAAGAAGTACGTGACGAATCGAATTTACTGTAAGTTCGCTCATCTCTAATTTCCTCCAAAGCAAAATCTGTTTTTTGCAATAGCTCCCCACTCTGGCTAATAATGTGTTACCTGAGCAAAGTGTTGTGAGTGGGGGGAACCGCTCCACTACACCTAAATGCAGGAAAAAGGTATATTTAAAAGGCACTGTCCAAAGCACATAGGGGGGTATTTATCAAAGGATTTATGTGTTTTTTTTTTTCACGTAACTTTGGCGCAATACTTTGGCGCTGTGTCTTTTTGCGCCAAAGTTTGGCGCATCTTCTCCACTGTCATTTTTTACAACTTTCTCAAAATCACAAGGTCCAGTGTGTGATTTTAACTTTAGTCAGTAATTCATCATTTGCGCCAATTGATCTTTGGCGCAATTTTGGTGCAAATCCCCGCTAAGAAATTATGCACATGGAAAACACACTTAGCAATGTCAGAAAATGTAAAGGCGTCAAAATACATCAAAAATATTTTTTTGGGTGAAAGCAGCGACGCCTCCAGGGCTGCGCAATACTATCCTGCGACATAGTTGTCTCTGAGGAACCTTCACCCTCCGTTGAGCCAGCATTGGACATGGCCGCACAGGTTCAGGAAAGGTAAGCACTAAAGCAGTGGTCTCCAACCTGCGGACCTCCAGATGTTGCAAAACTACAACTCCCAGCATGCCCGGACAGCCAACGGCTGTCCGGGCATGCTGGGAATTGTAGTTTTGCAACTTCTGGAGGTCCGCAGGTTGAAGACCACTGCACTAAAGTAACAAAAAAATTTAAAAACTACCCAAGTTGAAAATAAAATCCATTTCACATGGTGACTATAAACCCCACAAAAGATAATAACTCATGTCGCCTGCTGATATACTGCAGGAGGGACTCCGAAATGGCTGCACAAGGGGTAAAATACGCGTCCTCTGTGGTGGTAAGTTCTGTGTAAAAGGCGCTGTGAACAGCTGATTTCAACATTTGAGCCAAAATTGCACCAAATGCTAAATTTGGTGCATGTCCACAAAAACCAAAGTGAAAAAAAAAAGGGTAAAAAAAACTTTCAACAGACAAAATTGATAAATACCCCACATAATCCCTTTATAATTGTCCTGAATGTGTTTTTTTTTTGTCATTTGGAGACAATTATCAGAGTGAAAAAAGGCCGGCAAGACATTGACATTTTCCACTACTTTTGAAGTGGTCCAGTAACAGGTATACACACATAACGTGCCAAAAAAAATGTACGTAGCAAGTCAAGTGCTGGACACCCTGCTCCTGTACACTGAGTGGTGATACAAACAGTGCTCTCTGTATCATCGCTCAGTTAACATGGCAAAGTAAATGTATACCCAGCCCGGTGAACATAGTGGGAGGCAATGCACACTGTACTGTTTGAATTAGGGATCGACCGATATCGGTTTTTTAGGGCCGATACGGATAATCGGTGCAGGTTAGGGCCGATAGCCGATAACTTATGCAGATATTCCGGTATAAGTTATCGGCTATTTAACCCCCTGCGACACCGCTGCAGATCATTGATTTAAAGCGGGCGCTTTAAATCAATGATCTGCAGTGGCTTTTGCGGGGCCATAGGCCGCCGCCGCCACCCGCTTCTCTCCCCTACCTGTCAGGGTGGTCCGGGCCATCCTTCCTTCCTTCCTGTAGTGTCCGGGGGCGTTCGGGGTGAAGAGTGAACCGGTCCGGGCTGTCCTTCTCCGGTGGTCATCTTCTCCACTCCGGGCAGGCTCCGGCCTAGTACGCTGCATAGACGCCGCTGCGCAGTGACGCCCGTGCGCAGCGACGCACCTGACGTCATGGCGTAGCGGCGTCTATGCAGTGTACTAGGCCGGAGCCTGCCCGGAGTGGAGAAGATGACCACCGGAGAAGGACAGCCCGGACCGGTTCACTCTTCACCCCGAACGCCCCCGGACACTACAGGAAGGAAGGATGGATGGCCCGGACCACCCCCATTACGGGTAAGTTTAATTTTTTTATTGACTCGAAGGATGGGGGAGGGGCCCGACCGGTATAGCGGTATGGGCAAAAATCTATACCGGTATACCGCCCACGGTGGGGGGAGCGACGCGGTGCGGTGGGTCGGGGGTGCGGTGCGGCGGGTCGGGGGGGTTGCGGTCGCGGTGCGGGCGGTGCGGGGGACGGGGCATTATCGGCTTATCGGCAAGGTAATTGCCGATACCGATAATGCCCAAAATCGTGATTAGCGCCCGATAATATCGGCCATACCGATAATCGGTCGATCCCTAGTTTCAATAGGGGCTTACTGCACAGTATATTCACTGCAAATGTACTGTAGTGAGCAGTACAGTGTGTGGATCACCAATCATCGCACAGTGTGTGGATCAAATCACTACCATGATATCACCGCCATGCACAAGATGGCATCCGCTAAATCTGTAAATCAAATTGTAACATTTTTAGGGGACTAACTACCTGTCCTCATCCCTCCCATTCGCATCTACCATAAAAACAAGCGAAAAGCAACCTTTTTTTTTGTACTTTACATTGTGGTGTTCTTTCATTATTACTAGAGATGAGCGAACTTACAGTAAATTCGATTCGTCACGAACTTCTCGGCTCGGCAGTTGATGAATTATCCTGCGTAAATTAGTTCAGCTTTCAGGTGCTCCGGTGGGCTGGAAAAGGTGGATACAGTCCTAGGAAAGAGTATCCACCTTTTCCAGCCCACCGGAGCACCTGAAAGCTGAACTAATTTATGCAGGAAAAGCCATCAACTGCCGAGTCGAGAAGTTCGTGACGAATCAAATTTACTGTAAGTTCGCTCATCTCTAATTATTACTCTTACAAATGCTTGAATAAATTGACTAGATGTTACCGACCCCTTGTCATGTAATGACATAATAAATTGACAAGTGATATATATATAGACTAATACAAAGTTCTAGAAATGTTTTATTACGGCCAAAATAATTATTTACTAGAACAGACATGTCAGGAGAGGTGACTCGCTGACAACCAAATTACCGTATTTTTCACCCTATAGGACGCACCGGCATATAAGACGCACCAAATTTTAAAGGTGCAAAATCTAGAAAAAAAAGATTCTGAACCCAACAGTGATCTTCAACCAACAGACCTCCAGATGTTGCAAAACTACAACTCCCAGCATGCCCGGACAGCCGTTGGCTGTCCGGGCATGCTGGGAGTTGTAGTTTTGCAACATCTGGAGGTCTGCAGGTTGAAGAACACTGGTATAGGAGGTAATATTCACGTGTTCCCGCCGCTCCGGACCCGTCACCGCTGCCCTGGATGTCGCTACATCGCTGTCGCCGCGTCCCCGCGGTGTCCCCGACTCTTCGGACATCTTCTTCCCCAGGATCCACGCTCTCCGTCATCACGTCGCTACGCACGCCACTCCTGCATGCGCGACGACATGATGATGTCGAAGGAGAGCGCCGGCCATGCAGGGGATCCCAGCACGGAGTAGACACCGAGGAGGCAGGTAAGGTCCCTCCCTGTGTCCTGTAAGCTGTTCGGGACGCCGTGATCTCACTGCGGCGGTCCCGAACAGCCCGACTGAACAGCCGGGTTAGTGTCACTTTCCCTTCAGATGCGGCGGTCAGCTTTGATCGCCGCATCTGAAGGGTTAATTACAGGGCATCACCGCGATCGGTGATGTCCTGTATTAGTCGCAGGTCCCGGCCGTTGATGGTCGCCACGATAGGGGTGTATTCGCCATATAAGAAGCACCAACTTTCCCCCCCTTTTTGGGGAACAAAAAGTGCATGTTACACGGCGAAAAATACGGCAGCTATTAAAGCCTTGTTCACACTGTCCAGTTTTGGTATAGTTTTCTATTGTTTTTAGTTTCGTAAGCAAAAACCAGGAGTAGATCCTTAACAAAAAAAGCATAAAAAAAGACATATTTATGATCAAATTCCAGTAATGGCTACAGAAACACACATGGAAACTATACAGAGTGAAAAAGGGATTAAAGGTGGAGTGTTACATTTTATTCACAGCAGATGGATTTCTTAGGAATCAGGTTTTCTGTGGAATTTTGGACAGCCATTTTTTTGCTTCGATATCTACTACTATCGAGTAGTGATAAAACATAAATAACTAAAATAATCCATGCCTGGGGAAATTCCATCAATACATTAATAGACATATAAGGAGATAAAAGAATTGTCAACAGTTCGAGAAATACATAGATGTCAACAGTTCAAGAGTGTATGCGGAATGTCAGAGGAGGGACAAGCTGTTCTGCAGAAGCGTATGTGCCTGCAGCAAGAACCATGAGCGGGGCCGGTCTGGGATTTATTTACAGTCTTCATATATTGAACAGAAGAAAATGTTCAATAAACAATGCAGAAAATAGAAAGACTCCTGCACTCACCGCAACCAAAGATGTCTCACGGCTACAACTTGGAATACTCCATGGATGGGAGGGCAGTTCAGGCATGGAGTACTCATAGGCAACTTCCGGCGGTTTCATGCCGGAAGAAGCGCATCATACTCCGCGAAACCGCCAGCAGTTGCCCCTGAGCGCCCCACGCCAGACCTGCCATCTTGTCCATGGAGTATTCCAAGTTGGAGCCATGAGACATCTTTGGTTGCAGTGAGTGCAGGATTCTTTCTATTTTCTGCATTGTTTATTGCCTAATAGCTGTATTACTGGGATTTATCCTAGTACCTCCAAGAGTCTCACTATTCTGAGAGCCCACATTACTAGCCCGTGTCTCCCCAGCTGTTGTTCATTGGATTGTAGGTAGCAGTGCCGCTCTGTGTCTCTACTGGGTAGAATAAAATGTTCTTTTCAGCCAGGGTAAAACATGATTAACATTGTTTTACATAAGACTAATGTGTGACGGGACGCTGGATACAATCAAATAATGGTCTAAGCAATGACTTGAGTATTTTGCACATAAGCTGCACTGGTCTACTTACCAGAACCAGAAGACCATCTGGTAAGCCCAACGTCTTCTATAACAATGGGCCTCTACTGCAATTGGGCCTCACAGATGAAGCAGAAGTGGACTTTAGAGACAATCACTTTTCCCATTAGGTTCTATTTATACGATAAAGATCTAACAGTATCTGGCTGGGAGGAGGTGATATAAATTGCTGTGGATAAAATAATGTGGTATACAAGAATTTTGTATACCGTACTTAAAGGGATATTCCTATATCAGCTTGTAGATGCTGTAGAACCGTGGCCCTTGCATCAACTCCCCCCCCGCCCGATCATCTAGGCAAGTGTAATGTTGCATACAGTAGAGTTACCACCAGGTGCTATATTTCACACAGAATATTTTCCACACATCCGCAACAATTCTGCATTCATTTGGGTGGTTTCTGGCTGGTGCAGATTTCGTGCAGAATCGGTGAAGAATCTGCATGCAGAAATTCTAACGTGGGGAGTCTATTGAAGTCTATCAGGCTTTAATTTGATGCGGAATCCTTGTGGAATTCGTCATGTGGAAATTCTACTGTATGAATACGGCCTAAATGTGTACAATGGCTGGAGGTGAGCAGCAATGCTTCACACCTCACTCATTACAGTTGCTGGGAGCTTTTAAACAGTTCATAAGTGAGTTTTAAGGCATAAAGTGCTATATGCTTTGCCTCTTAGTGAGCAAGAGTGGGGTGGGGGGGGGGACATTTCATGTATGTACATTCCATGCCGTGCTACACCGATAGCATAACCTACCTCACAAAAACAGCAGCTACATTTGTACTTCATTAGATTAAAGGTTTGTTTAAAGGGCCAAAAACAGCCCCACCCCTGTCCTCAGTGTGTGTTATTACAACTTGGCTATATCCACTTCAATGGAACTGAGCTGCAATACCACACAGAACCTGAGGACAGATGTGGGCTTTTATTTATTTTATTTTTAAATAAAGAAATCAGCTCTGTTCTAATAATCCTGGATAACTCATCTAAGCAGCAGGTCCCATGCAATTTGCAATTGGCTAAGTACCCTGACCAAATTCTATAAAAAATATTGATAATAGGGTAACCATGGGCAAGCACACTATTGAGCAAAAAAGAAAAAAAAGTGGCAAAAATGAATTTTGTATACAGGTGATATAGGTATTGCACATCATGTAATGCTAATCTGCATTAATGGGAAACGGGCATCTTCAAAAAGGTAGTGTGCCGAGACCCCACCGATCCTTTTATTTGTCTCTCCGAGCATGTGGCGTATGGTTCTCCAGAAAGTCTTTCATCAGCAGATTACAATTAGGGGTCAAGTGACTGGAAATACGTGTTTCTGCAGTGTTGCTCAATTTAACCAGGATGCTGTCATGATGTGACATTCTGAAGCATTTTCCATAGAGAAAAGTATTTTTTTTAATGAGTGCTGGCCATTGCAGGATTTCTATTTGGACTGGTGTACGGGCTGTGCACTAAGCCCAGGTGAGCTGACCAATCCTGAACTGTTCATTACAACTGATGTTATTGGGAGCTGCGCAAACAACATCTATCATCAGAATACCCCTTAGGCTAGAGTCTGCTGTATTTTGCTGCATATTCACCGCTGCATATTTTCCTACCCATTGAAGTCAATGGGCAGCAAAATCAGCAGCGGATTTTGCTTCCGTTGACTTCAATTGTTAGAAAAATATGCAGCAGCAAACACGCAGCGACCGATATTGTTTTTTTAGGGCCGATACAGATAATCTGTCAACTTTGAGGCCGATAGCCAATAATTTATACCGATATTCCAAGTATAAGTAATCGGCTATTTCTCTCCCAATGACGACCCCCCCCCCACCGAAGCCACTGCAGATCAAGTCAATGGAAGCAAATACGCAGCAAAATACGGCATGTGTGACACCACCTTTACTCTACAAACCTCAAGTTTTCATGTGAAATATGATGGGTTAATTTCACACACAAGTCCATGCAGATCTATGGAACATTTTCCTTTAAAGTATCAAGTAACAACTTAGCGGAAATGCATAGATGGAAACATAAGAAACAAAAAGTCAGTCTTTGATGGGCTGCAGATATTACTACTGTGGGAATTAACTACGTGATTTATCATGTCTGTGATATGTCAATTCTCTTTCATTTACACTAAGAATGAACTGTAAATTAAGACTGATTACATTGTATAGCCGCGAAAACACAATCCTTAAAAATTACATCTGGGTCAATGTGACTTATTCTTAGCTTATTTAGAACTCAAATGAACAGTGTATCATGACCAAGCCTCAATCACATGGGTGCTTATCTCCACATTCTGTCCCACATTTTTAGAGCTTTTAGCAGATTAGATACAGATATCTGCAGAGGGCAGAAGAAAGACTTTTTCTTTGAAAAATATTTTCCTCCTTCCTACCGGCATTTAGTCCTTATAATGAAGCTTGTAGAGGAAAATTCAAGTGGAAAAAATGCCACAAAAAGAGCATGTACTCCTATGCATCATGCAGGACAAAAGAAAATGGGACATTTTTTCTAGCCAAAAAATAAAGGAATGCAAAGTTATTTCTGAAGGAACTCAACTGATACACTTTTTCCCAATTTTTTCTCATTGGCCGAACATGATGGACACTTGTCTTTTTTTTTTTAACCTCATCAACTGTAATGATAAGGTTCACTAGCCTTTTTCTCCTGCACTGTGGGTGTTTACTTAAAGGGGTATTCCAGGCAAAAACTTTTTTTTATATATCAACTGGCTCCGGAAAGTTAAACAGATTTGTAAATTACTTCTATTAAAAAATCGTAATCCTTCCAATAGTTACTAGCTTCTGAAGTTGAGTTTCTGCTTTCTGTCTAATAACTATTGGAAGGATTAAGATTTTTTAATAGAAGTAATTTACAAATCTGTTTAACTTTCCGGAGCCAGTTGATATATAAAAAAAAGTTTTTGCCTGGAATACCCCTTTAATATGCTCTGTAAAAGACAACTGCTTGTGTACTACTAGTTCAGAAAGATTTTATCTATACTTTTATTATATCCGGGTGATTCTACAGCGTCTACTTACTTTTTGGACCACTGTTTATCAAGAAATTGTCATAAAAGTTATTTTAGCTACAGTCATGGCCGTAAATGTTGGCACCCCTGAAAATTTTCAAGGAAATTAAGTATTTCTCACAGAAAAGGATTTCAGTAACACATGTTTTGCTATACACATTTTTATTCCCTTTGTGTGTATTGGAACTAAACCAAAAAAGGGAGGAAAAAAAGCAAATTGGACATAATGTCACACCAAACTCCAAAAATGGGCTGGACAACATTATTTGCACTCTTTCAAAATTGTGGAAAAATAAGAATGTTTCCAGCATGTGATGCCCCTTTAAACTCACCAGGGGCAAGTAACAGGTGTGGGCAATATAAAAAAAGACACCTGAAAGCAGATAAAAAGGAGAGAAGTTCACTTAGTCTTTGCATTATGTGTCTGTGTGTGTCACACAAAGCATGGACAACAGAAAGAGGAGAAGAGAACTGTCTGAGGACTGGAGAACCAAAATTGTGGAAAATTATGAACAGACTCAATCTTACAAGTCCATCTCCGGAAATCTAGATTTGCCTTTGCCCACAGTGCGTAACATTATCAAGAAGTTTGCAACCTATGGCACTGTAGCTAATCTCCCTGGGCGTAGATGGAAGAGAAAAATTTATGAAAGGTGTCAACACAGTATAGTCCAGATGGGGGATAAGCAAAGATATTCAAGCTGTCCTGCAGGCTCAGGGAGCATCAGTGTCAGCGCAAACTTTCTGTCGACATTTAAATGAAATGAAACGTTATATCAGGAGACCCAGGAGGACCCCACTGCTGACACAGACATAAAAAAGCAAGACTACATTTTGCCAAAATGAACTTGAGTAAGCCAAAATCCTTCTGGGAAAACGTCTTGTGGACAGATGAGACCAAGATAGAGCTTTTTGGTAAAGCACATTATTCTACTGTTTACCGAAAACGGAATGAGGCCTACAAGGAAAAGAACACAGTACCTACAGTGAAATAAGGTGGAGGTTCAATGATGTTTCGGGGTTGTTTTGCTGCCTCTGGCACTGGGTGCCTTGAATGTGTACAAGACATCATGAAATATGAGGATTACCAACAGATTTTGGGTCGCACTGTACAGCCCAGTGTCAGAAAGCTGGGTTTGCATCCGATATCTTGGATCTTCCAGAAGGACAATGTCAAAAAGCATCCAGAAATGGATGGCAACAAAGCGCTGGAGAGTTCTGAAGTGGCCAGCAATGAGTCCAGATCTAAATCCCATTTGTGGCCATCCAATAAGAGAGACCTAGAGCAGTTTGCAAAGGAAGAGTGGTCCAACATTCCGGCTGAGAGGTGTAAGAAGCTTATTGATGGTTATAGGAAGACACTGATTTCAGTAATTTTTTCCAAAGGGTGTGCAACCAAATATTCACTTAGTCTTTAAAGGGGTACTCCACCCCTGGCATCTTATCCCCTTATCCAAAGGATAGGGGATAAGATGTTAGATCGCCGCGGTCCCGCTGCTGGGGACCCCGGGGATCGCCGCTGCGCACCCCGCCATCATTACTGCACAGAGCGAGTTCACTCTGTGCGTAATGACGGGCGATACAGGGGCCGGAGCAGCGTGACATCATGGCTCCGCCCCTCATGACATCACAGCCCGTCCCCTTAATGCAAGTCTATGGCAGGGGGCGTGACGACCGCCATGCCCCCTCCCATAGACTTGTATTGACGGGGGGCGGGCCGTGACGTAACGATGCTCCGGCCCCTGTATTGCCCGTCATTACATGCAGAGTGATCTCGCTCTGCGCAGTAATGATAGCGGGGTGCTGCAGCGATCCCCGGGGTCCCCAGCAGCGGGACCCCGGCGATCTGACATCTTATCCCCTATCCTTTGGATAGGGGATAAGATGTCTAGGGGCGGAGTACCCCTTTAAGGGTGCCAATAATTTTGTCCAGCCCATTTTTGGAGTTTGGTGTGACATTATGTCCAATTTGCTTTTTTCCCTCCCTTTTTTTGGTTTAGTTCCAATACACACAAAGGGAATAAACATGTGTATAGCAAAACATGTGTTACTGCAATCTTTTTCTGTAAGAAATACTTCAGTTTCTAGAAAAATTTCAGGGGTGTCAACATTTACGGCCATGACTGTAAGTGCAGCTCTAGGACTATAATTCAACTATATGTAAATGGCAAATTATAAAACATGAAAAAGGATAGAAATGGGAGTCTCCCCATCTGATAACACATATAACAGCACTTAGGAAATCTTACTGTGGTCGCTTTCCTGCATTTCCTAAACAGTCATGATTTTTAGCTTGTTTCCATTGTATAATATTGTGCAAAAAGTGGGATTGTATCCCAGCAAACAGAACAAAAAGGGAACATTTTACAAAAATCTCTTTTTTTGGCAAAATATTCAGATGAAAACACTTTTTCCAAAATTAAACCATCTGTCAAAATCATGTTACACCACAGATTGGAAAATCTGAAATGCTTGACAATTCTTTCTTGTGTCAACATAGCCTCATGCTTATAATTCACAATTCATTCCTCTATAAACAGTCAAACATCCGTTTTAAAGGGGAACTCCAGTGGAATTTTTTTTTGTTTCAAATCAACTGGTGTAAGAAAGTTAAACAGATTAGTAAATCACTTCTATTTAAAAATCTTAACCCTTCTAGTACTTATCAGCTGTTGTATAATACAGATATACTACAGGGAAATTTGTGAAGTTCTTTCCAGACCGACACCAGTGCTCTCTGCTGACCCCTCTGTCCATGTCAGGAACTGTCCAGAGCAGGAGAGGTTTTCTATAGGGATATGCTTCTAATCTGGACAGTTCCTGACACTAACAGGGGTGTCAGCAGAGAGCATTGTTGTCAGACAGAAAAGAAATTCACAAATTTCTCTGTTTTATAAAGCAGCTAATATGTACTTAAAGCATCAACATTTTTTTATAGAAGTGATTTACTAATATGTTTAACTTTCAGGCACCAGTTAATTTGAAAACATTTGTTTTCTACTTGTTTTTTTACCGGAGTTCCCCTTTAACATGCAGTCCTTACTAACTATTCCCTGGACATTGTTTTGGTTGGGGAGAAAATATGATTATTCTGGAAGCCACTCTGGGTTTGGCATTGACTACATGCTATAATAATGTGCCAACAAAAAACATTGGTAACATTGTAGGTCAGAGATGGATCTGAGCATTTTATTTATTGTTATTCAACATTTTTTGTTTCAGTAGAACAAATTGCTGTGTGTAAAGCAGACACACATATTGGGCAGACTAGATTGGATGAAAATTGGGCAGACTAGATGGGAGGAATATTAGGCAGACTAGATGGGAGGAATATTAGGCAGACTAGATGGGAGGAATATTAGGCAGACTAGATGGGAGGAATATTAGGCAGACTAGATGGGAGGAATATTAGGCAGACTAGATGGGAGGAATATTAGGCAGACTAGATGGGAGGAATATTAGGCAGACTAGATGGGAGGAATATTAGGCAGACTAGATGGGAGGAATATTAGGCAGACTAGATGGGAGGAATATTAGGCAGACTAGATGGGAGGAATATTAGGCAGACTAGATGGGAGGAATATTAGGCAGACTAGATGGGAGGAATATTAGGCAGACTAGATGGGAGGAATATTAGGCAGACTAGATGGGAGGAATATTAGGCAGACTAGATGGGAGGAATATTAGGCAGACTAGATGGGAGGAATATTAGGCAGACTAGATGGGAGGAATATTAGGCAGACTAGATGGGAGGAATATTAGGCAGACTAGATGGGAGGAATATTAGGCAGACTAGATGGGAGGAATATTGGGCAGACTAGATGGGAGGAATATTGGGCAGACTAGATGGGAGGAATATTGGGCAGACTAGATGGGAGGAATATTGGGCAGACTAGATGGGAGGAATATTGGGCAGACTAGATGGGAGGAATATTGGGCAGACTAGATGGGCGGAATATTGGGCAGACTAGATGGGCGGAATATTGGGCAGACTAGATGGGCGGAATATTGGGCAGACTAGATGGGAGGAATATTGGGCAGACTAGATGGGAGGAATATTAGGCAGACTAGATGGGAGGAATATTAGGCAGACTAGATGGGAGGAATATTAGGCAGACTAGATGGGAGGAATATTAGGCAGACTAGATGGGAGGAATATTAGGCAGACTAGATGGGAGGAATATTAGGCAGACTAGATGGGAGGAATATTAGGCAGACTAGATGGGAGGAATATTAGGCAGACTAGATGGGAGGAATATTAGGCAGACTAGATGGGAGGAATATTAGGCAGACTTGATGGGAGGAATATTGGGCAGACTAGATGGGAGGAATATTAGGCAGACTAGATGGGAGGAATATTGGGCAGACTAGATGGGAGGAATATTGGGCAGACTAGATGGGAGGAATATTGGGCAGACTAGATGGGAGGAATATTGGGCAGACTAGATGGGAGGAATATTGGGCAGACTAGATGGGAGGAATATTAGGCAGACTAGATGGGAGGAATATTAGGCAGACTAGATGGGAGGAATATTAGGCAGACTAGATGGGAGGAATATTAGGCAGACTAGATGGGAGGAATATTAGGCAGACTAGATGGGAGGAATATTAGGCAGACTAGATGGGAGGAATATTAGGCAGACTAGATGGGAGGAATATTAGGCAGACTAGATGGGAGGAATATTAGGCAGACTAGATGGGAGGAATATTAGGCAGACTAGATGGGAGGAATATTAGGCAGACTAGATGGGAGGAATATTAGGCAGACTAGATGGGAGGAATATTAGGCAGACTAGATGGGAGGAATATTAGGCAGACTAGATGGGAGGAATATTAGGCAGACTAGATGGGATGTATAGTTCTTGTCTGCCAACACATTCGATGTTTCTATGTTGCTATGTTTAAAACGATCACTTTTACAGTAAATTTGGGTGACTTGTGTTGCCATGGAGCCACATCAAAACTCACACATACAGGACAAGGCGCACAAGTGCCATTCATGCATCCCTCATACTAGAAACAAGCTACGCACACAGAAAAGATGCACTACTTACAGACGGACAACATATATAATGATGCATAAGTGCAATTCATGCGTCACTTGAAGTATTGATGGCCATTTCAATTAATACTCCCTTTCTTTAGTTGCTTCTGCTCCCTATTCTTACTGTAGCAGACACGACCTTTCCTCTCCTTGGGGCCCCCTATTCACCTGCACCTTTACAGGTGTTATGTCTGGCCCTGCCTGGTAGAAAGAATGCTGGTCAAATTGGAGGCCAATTAATATATCTGTCAATATGTACTATAACACGGGGATGAATTGTATGCTCTAATAAGTTATATAATGGGTACAACAAGGCCAACTAAAGAGCCATATGGAAAGTGCTCCTTAGTTCTGGGTATGTTATGTGATCCTATCCACAGCTGCAAACCAGCTGAGAGAATTCATATGATACACTTTGTTACACCAAAGGCCAAGGAAGAACTTTCTTATTTTTTTCTGTTTCCATTTTGCAACTTAAAGGGGTACTACCGTGGAAAACTTTTTTTTTTTAAATCAACTGGTGCCAGAAAGTTAAACAGATTTGTAAATCACTTCTATTAAAACATCTTAATCCTTCCAGTACTTTTTATGGGCTGTATACTAAAGAGAAATCCAAAAAAGAAATGCATTTCCTGTGATGTCCTGACCACAGTACTCTCTGCTGACCTCTGCTGTCCATTTTAGGAACTGGAGAAAATCCCCATAGCAAACATATGCTTCTCTGGACAGTTCCTTAAATGGACAGCAGAGGTCAGCAGAGAGCCCTGTGGTCAGGACATCATAGGAAATGCACTTCTTTTTGGATTTCTCTTTAGTATATAGCCCCTAAAAAGTACTGGAAGGATTAAGATTTTTTAATAGAAGTGATTTACAAATCTGTTTAACTTTCTGGCACCAGCTGATTTAAAAAAAAAAAAAAAAAAAAAAAGGTTTCCACGGTAGTACCCCTTTAAGAAAACCTTTCCGGAAATTTGGAAGCCACAAGATTTTGTCCCCTGTGTTTTTAAGGAAATTTTTAAAAAAAAATTAGAATTGTTTTTATTTTTTATTTTTAATAGTCAGCCAGACTCATAGGCAAATGTTAGCTGTAAAGGGAAAGAACATTAAATGATACATAGATAAATGTCAATTAAAGCTGATCGGAGATTACAGAAACTATCAAGTACTGTGATACCAACAAATAGAGCCCAGTCACAAGCAAATGAAAAACTTTTTTTTAGCCCTGCAGCGCCCCTAGGGACAGAAATGCACACAGCTCTTCTTTAAAAATAGCATTTTCAGTATTTGAATAGTATTCCAGTATTTGCTGGTGTTCTGGTGAGACTGGAGAACTCACAAAGATGTTATATACTTTGAATACCATGTTATAAACAGACTAATTATCATTATAACATAATATATTCCATATTCAATTTTTTTACATTTTCCCAGAAAAACAAAACAAAACAAAAAACTGTTTTGGAAAAAAAAAAAAAAAGGGGGAAAATAATTTCCCCCCCAGCCCTTCCCATCTCTCGGCATGATCACATACCTTAGGATACGTTCACACGAGTGGATCCCCAGCGCGTATTATGCTGCGGATCCACTCCTGAAGGACCGCTGTATGCTGCCTTTACAGGTGCCTGCTCGGATCGGCAATACGCTGCTACAAGCAGACACACTGAAGCGATGTGCGAGTCGCGACACATGCGCGGTGTACTCGCACACATCGCGGCCGCTCCCCCATGCTCTATGAGCTAGGCCAAGAGCTGCCGGGATGTGCGAGTATACTGCGCGTGCGCACGGCAACTCACACATCGCAGTGTGTCTGTAGTAATATGTGCTGGGGATCCGCTCGTGTGAACGTACCCTTATTGTAGCATCTCGATTTACCCCAAACCTCCCCGGAATTGTCAATAAAACATTGGATGCCTTGTGGTGACTAAAACGTGAGGGGGGTGTGCATATTTAGTGTCCGGGGCATGCATTCAGTGCTGGCCGTGCTTAGACACAGTTCAATATCTACTGTTTGGTTGCGACTGATGGGACGTCACCTGTATAGCCAAGGAATATTCTGTACAGTTAGCTCTTTGTCAAGAAATATTTATGTTGTATTTTGTGTCTGTATTTAGTGTTTTTCCTGGAGTGTTCCTTTAACCTTGGTAAATGTAATGTTGAGAAACTAAACCAAACTTTTTATCTACCTAGGATGAGTAACATATTGTAGTAAAATAAATTCTGCCATTTACTATAGTTGACATTCTGTCCTCATGAAACATCGATATGTCGCAATGATGGGTATAAGATCAGTGCAATTATGATCAAAGGTTAAATGGTCATCTGACATCTGACAAACCGTAAAAAAATAAAACAAAAAAAATATGTGATCAGCATTCCACCTCCTCCCCCCCCCCAAGGAATCTGTACATACCACTACATTGTGTTTTCAGCAATTTCCACAATGTCCTCTTTAATGTAGTCATTTAGGAAACTGTGGCAACATTGCAACATATTGGTGACAAAGCTAAAAAGCACTGAAATGGGCCAGAGGTGGGGAAAAGATCTTGCAAAAGTGGTTTTAAAGAATTGCCGTATTTTTCGCCGTATAAGACGCACTTTTTCTTCCCCAAAACTGGGGGGAAAAAGTCGGTGCGTCTTATACGGCGAATACACCCCTATCGCGGCGGTCCCTGCGGCCATCAATGGCCGGCACCCGCGGCTAATACAGGACATCCCCGATCGCAGTGATGCCCTGTATTAACCCTTCAGACGCGGCGATCAAAGCTGACCGCCGCGTCTGAAGGGAAAGTGACACTAACCCGGCTGTTCAGTCGGGCTGTTCGGGACCGCCGCGGTGAAATCCGCGGCGGTCCCGAACAGCCCGACTGAATAGCCGGGTTAGTGCTTACAGGACACCGGGAGGGACCTTACCTGCCTCCTCGGTGTCTTCTCCGTTCAGGGATCCCCTGTATGGCCGTCATCACGTCGTTGCGTCGGCGACGGAGAGCGAGGTTACCCGGCCGGCAGCAGAGACGTTCCGGAGCGACGGGGACACGGCGACAGCGATGGAGCGACATCCAGGGCAGCGGTGACGGATCCGGAGCGGCTGGGACACGTGAGTATTACCTCCTATGCAGTGGTCTTCAATCTGCGGACCTCCAGATGTTGCAATACTACAATTCCCAGCATGCCCGGACAGCCAGCGGCTGTCCGGGCATGCTGGGAGTTGTAGTTTTGCAACATCTGGAGGATCTGCAGGTTGAAGACCACTATTGGGTTAAAAATCTTTATTTTTTTTAGATTTTGCACCTATAAATTGGGTGCGTCTTATACGCCGGTGCGTCCTACAGGGCGAAAAATACGGTAAATACATCCCTCTGCACAAAATCATTAGGCTACAGTAACAGTCCAATAAATAGAATAATCGGACACGGTTGTGCTGGCAAGGAAATTCACATGTCTGCTCATTGTTTGGGGAGTAGAACATTTGAGCAAATATATAATGAAGAAAGGTAACATGACATAATAAATAAAATTTTGCACCTATGTTTCACCCAAACACAAGAGGTAAAGGTTTCCACTAACAGTGGGTTTTAACATAAGACCTCACGCACATGGCACAGAGGCTGAATGGGTCCTATTGAACCTCAGCTGGATGCTTCTGGGGCTTTTGTGTTCCAAAGGTCATGTGACTGCTGTAAAGCATATCTGTAGTTTGGGTAAAATGGCTACCTTCATGGTCAGGGACAGTAAAGACAATCAAAATATAAAAAGAAAATAAAAAGCAAATGTTTCATACAAATAAAATTTCTACATATTTTTGGCAGATTTTTCAGTGACACACACTTTACGTTTTTCATCAAATATTTTTTTTATACATTCCTTAACATTGAAATTGCAACACCATATAGGAAAAGTCATAGGGAAATTACTGGATAAATGAACTTGTTAATGATATGTAAATCATAATGAAAAAGAAGCAAAAATATTTTAAACATGTTTATTTATTCAGTATTGGGTATGAGCACCACATGCTAAAATACACGCACCTACATGCCTTGGTATGCTATCAAAGAGGTTATGAGTGGCTGTCTGAGGAATGTTGTGCCATGCTGAATGCATTTGGGCATGCAAAGCTTCAAGATGCTGCTGCTGGCACCTACCTTGCAATTGGCACCAAATGATGTCCCATATGTGCTTGCTTAGAGCTAAATCCGAAGATGCTGTACACTATGGTAGCACATTTTGGCCATGCAGGATGCTTACAGAAGCACAAGACACATGTTGCCAGGCATTGTCAAATTAAAGAATGGCTCCTGTTGTACTTAAAGAGAAATGGTTCCAGAGCTAAAGCAATGTAAATGTTAATGTATATGGAAGGATGACTAGAGGGGTCCAGCATGCTTCTCCAGCATTATGTCATGGCATAGCAGACTGGAGCATGTGCTATGTTGCTACTGGCCAGAAGAGTAAGGGAGTAAGTGCCTGTGTGTGCACTACTGGCAAACAGTCCAGCTCTAGTGCTGCCCCTTGAAATACAGAAAAAGAGAAATAGCTGTGCTCTTAGGCTCAATAACAGCAGGGAGAGCACTAAAATCACCTTGTCACAACTATGAAAGGTTAATGTAACCATGAAGGTTATAAAACGACAGGTATGCTAGATATAATACAGGAACATACAGGGCATATGGGCAGTGTACACAGGTACTTGTCATCAGGTTTATGGTGCCTGGACTACAGGCAGCATGAAACAGGGATAGGCTCCCTTATTCCAACCATGTATGATTTGACAAGTGAAGCCACTTTAAAGGATAACGTCATAACTGCAAAATAGTGATGCCCTAATATAAAGTTACAATAGAGTCAACTAAAACCCGGATAAGGTCATTCTCCAGCTTTAAGGAAACCCTGCCCTGAAAGCGAATACTATAACATTTCATATAATTGCTATTCAAAGGCTTTTTGTGCCAGTGAAAACATGTTTAAAGCGCACTGTTGTTCTGCGTCATGGACTGGTGAGTAACACCTGTAAGCCGGATGACCAAGAAACAAATGACTTTGCTTTTTAATCTAGTTTTCCAATTTTATAATGATAAATATAATTTGTGGACTGAAAAAGCAAAAAAAAAAAAAAAAAAATTAATAAAAAAAACACACAGAAGTGTTTAAGATGTCCGTAGCCCCATCTGCATATACGGAAGCTCTAATTCTTCATTCACACTGTTTTTTAATACAGAAATCCAGTACTCGGGTTCTTTTCACACATTGAAACATTGCTGCTTGCTACATATAGTATGGAGATATATTGATATATTGTTAGTGTAGGAATCCGCAACGTATAACATGCTTTAGGATTCTCTGCATTGTTAACATAGCTGTTTGCATAGTTCCCATATTTCCAGTGATTATCTCAGATTAGTGATATTAGTACAGAATGTGCTGGTTGGAGTGCAGATCACCGGAGTGCATTACTATGTTTATTCCTATACACACTACAGTGGCTGGCACAATTCAGGAGCATCAGACATACTGACTTCACCATATAGACAGAACAATTCATTCCAAATCAAAAAGGGTACCGTGAATCTTACATCACAGAAACTTTCCTGACTAAAGATCCTGAATAGAAAATAAGGCTTGCATGCCAACCACATAGGGGGAGACTTTTCAAAACCTGTGCAGAGGAAAACTTGCCCAGTTGCCCATAGCAAACAATCCGATCGCTTCTTCCATTTTTAGAAAGGCCTGTGAAAAAGAAAGAAGAGATCTGATTGGCTCCTAAGGGCAACTGGACAACTTTTCCTCTGCACAGGTTTTAAAAATATCCCCCATTGTGCATATACCAGGTTTCAGGAAGCCTATATTCTATCCAATGAAAGCTGTGTGAGATATGGAAAATCTTGAAATGGTTAAATCCCTGGCAACAATTAGCTTGTTAGCGACTTTTGGTAATTCCCATTAACCGGCCTGAATTTTTATGTGATGAAAGGCAGGTTAGGTAGTGAGGACTTTCATCCCCTTCCTGGGCCACTTCAGGTTTTTAGAGTAGCCCAGAGCAGCACAGGTCGCTGTATATATTTGTTGTCCTCTTGTCCCCTGATGAGCCTATGTATCCACATTAGGCGAAACGCGTTGGTAGAAGAGGCTAACATCTGTATTTATTGTCTCTATGTTTCCTGTTCCTATCCACACTTAGTTTAGGAGCCCCTCTAGATAGGTAGGGCTCAGAGTGTAGGCACTCACTTGTACCCTTACCCCTTTCCCATTGTTCGTTAACACTTTTTGTAATATTTTTTATAACTAAAGCATTGTTTGATATCTAGGCCTTATTGGTGATTTTCGCTCATGATATATATTATTTATTTTCACCAAGGGATATCTCTATCAATCTTTTTTTTTAAAACAAATTTTATTGAATTTTCATTGTTATAAACAAACATCACACATTGATGGTTAAGTGCGGAATATCATCGAATAAGAGCCATAAGAACATTCAATAAATTACAAACCAAAAACTGTAAACTCCACACAGCTAATGGAGAACCCAAGTGGAAATGCGCGGCAGTATCACAATATTCATTCGCCTCGCTCAAATTAGGCGTGCCATGCTCGTAGTATGCGAGAAGTCAAGGTCAAGAGGTAAGTCGTAATGGACCCAGTGAATCACTCAAAACCCCAAGACAGTACCAGTCTGTCGAGCTAAAGGGCTTAACTATGTCCTCTATTTCAGCTGGTGTGTAGTGTGCAACAATAAAATCTTGCCATTTGGCGAAATATTTTGCTGTGTTTGTGCTCATGTGTCGTTCAGTATCAAGCCTATCTATCCCACATAACAGTTTAAGTTGCGATATGACCATGGAGATGGTGGGAACAGAAGGGGAGAGCCAGGTTGCGAAGATACACCTCAGTGCCACTAAGAGGACAATGTGAACTAGTTGGGGTGTTTTGGTGGGGCCTTGGTCGGTCAAGTCAGGTGGTCTAAACTGGTGAAACAATAGGGCTCTTGGTGTATGTGGTAGTGACATTTCCCATTTCTCTCTGATATATGATATAATCATTTGCCAATATCTTTCTGTATGGGGGCACGTCCAAACTCCATGCCACATATTCGTCAAAGGGGTAGCACATTTAGGGCAGGCCGTGATACGATCGGGGAAATCCGGGGAAGGCAGTATGTTAAACCCATATAAGGCTTTGTGCGCCATTTTGTAGTAGGTTTCACGCCATCTCTCATTGATAATGCATTTACGGATGATATTCCACCCATTCAAGATACATTCCGAAATATCGTCTCCTGGTACCCATGAGGTCCACGCTGAAAAAATAGAAGAGGGTGTAAATTTCAGTAGTACTTTCCTAAGGGATGTGTATATCATGGAGATGGACAATTTACGGGGTTCCGGACCAATAAGATAGTCTAGTTCGTTCTTTGTGGCCTCTTTGGACAGGTTACGCAATCGACTAGAGAAGAAAGAGCATATCTGTTGTATAGGGAATGCATGAGACGGGGGAAGGTTGTGTAGGGAAATCAGTGTGGTTGGTCGGAGCCATCGTTTCTGAGTAACGTCCATAAAGTGCCCGGCCTTCGTGAGGCCCCTGTCCGACCAAAGGCCAAGCACCCCAGGAGGAAGTCTCGGGGGAAACTCTGGATGTTTCGCCAGTGGTAGATGTTTGGATAAGAGGTAAGGCAGCCCATATAACTTCCTGACCTCCTTCCAAGATGCCACCGTATCCCTCAGCAGTACAGAGCGTTTCACTATGGAGGGGAGTTTAGAGTATGCAGTATGTAAGAGGACTGCTAGGTTCCATGGGGCCGCCAATTCACTCTCTAAACCGTAAAGAGCATGGTAAGAGGATCCATGTATCCAGTCATTAACAAATCGAAAAAGACATGATAGATTGTATCCTCTTACATTGGGAAAATTCAGTCCCCCATCAGACCTATTGAGCATCAGTTTGTTTAGTGCGATTCTGGGCCTCTTCCCCGCCCAGATAAATTTGGTGAATGCTGAGTTTAAGCCTTTCACGTCAGTATGTTTTAACAGAAGTGGTAGGGTTTGCAGGGGGTATAGGAGACGCGCAAAGCTAACCATTTTAATGAGTGCACATCTCCCCATAAAGTTCAGGGGGAGTTTTTCCCATTTACGTAATTCAGCTTTAATCTTGGAGAAGAGGGGAGTATAGTTTAAACTATATATGGTGTCGGGCGTTCTCCCTATTTTGATACCTAGGTAGGTGATGGAGGAGTCAGCAATGCGGACTCCCATACCTGATATTTCTGGAAGCTACTGGTGACGGAAAGGACCTAGGGGTAAAAGTTCCGATTTAGACACATTTATTTTGTAACCCGAGAACGCCCCAAATGTTCTCAGATGTTCAAGAATGCGTCCTAGGGAAGCAGTCGGGCCATCAAGGAACAATAAAATATCATCTGCGAACATTGTCAATTTTACTTCATTCTTCCCCACCTTAATGCCAGGATAAATATTTTCAGACAGTAGGGAGAGCGCCAGGGGTTCTAACGCTAAATTAAAGAGTAGGGGAGAGAGTGGGCAACCCTGTCTGGTGCCCTTAAAGAGAGGGAAGGGTGTGGATAGGATACCAGGCGTGTGTATTCTAGCCATGGGGTTTGCATAAATCCCCGAAATGTAATTCCTAAATGACCCTTGAATACCAATTGCATCCAGCACCAGTCCCAGCCAATCCCATTTTACATTATCGAATGCTTTTTCAGCATCCAAAGTGAGCAAGGCAGGAGCTTCACCCCTCTGGGGCTGATGCTGTAGGCGATCTAAAACCGCCATAACCGTTCTCAAATTCATGGTAGCTGATCTGTTCCTAATAAAGCCCACTTGATGGGAACCGATTAAAGCTGGCATGAATCGAGAAAGACGGTCAGCTAAAATTTTTGATAGAATCTTGATGTCTTGGTTAATTAGAGATATCGGACGATAGGAACCTGGGTCAGTTAGGTCCTTACCCGGTTTAGGTAAAACTTTTATGTGTGCAAGAGAGGCTTCTGTGGGTAACGATCCCGTAGACATGAATACCTGAAACATATCCCTTAAGACTGGGGCAATCTGCTCTGATAGGGCTTTATAAAATTCGCCTGAATACCCGTCAGGGCCCGGGGCCTTCCCGTTATGGAGATGACCGATAACTCCCTGTATTTCCTCCACCGACACCGGTGCATTAAGAATCTCCCTCTGTTCTTCCGTCAGTGTGGGAAGTTGGACCCGTTTCAAGAAGGCCCCACCCACCGAAAGGTCAGAGGGAGAGTTTTCATAAAGCGAGCTATAATAGGAGGACAGCAATTTGTTAATGGAGTGAGGGTTTTTGTGCGTGACTCCCGAGGAGTCTTTAAGTGCTGTTATGTGAGGGGTGGGTATCTTTCCCCTAGCTATACGGGCTAGTAGACGTCCCGATTTGTTACCGTGTCTAAAGAGATCTACCTCAAAGTGGGACCTCCCTAGGCGTTCCCTTCTATCCCACCATAATTCAAAATTGGCTCTAGCCGATTTCCATTCCTCCCGGTTCTGAATAGTAGGGTGGGCTACGAAGGTGGCATAGACATCCCTTAGTCGAGCACTGGCTGCATTCAAATTTTTCAGAGAGGTGCGTTTTAGGTGGGCCACGTGTGCCATCAACTTTCCCCTTAATACTGCCTTCCCCGATTCCCAGAACAGAGTTGGGTCTGAGCGGTGTTCCCCATTATATACGGTATATTCTAACCACCAACCCCTAAGTAATTCGAGGAAGGTATCATCCTTGGCCAGCAGTGAGGGGTAACGCCAAAGAATATCTGTCCCTTTGGGGTAGGAGGGCAAGAGCCGTAGACAGAGAGGGGCATGGTCTGACAACGCCAGTTCTCCAATGTCTACTGAGCTAACTTTATGGTAAAGTTCCGGAGATGTCAGTAGATAGTCTATACGAGACCAGGAAGAGTGAGCATTGGAGAAATGGGTGAATTCCCTATCGTCCGGGTGGGACATTCTCCACACATCTAGCAGTCCCAATTGGTCCAAGAAAGGGGGCAATACACAGTCCCTGCTACGTATGGGGATTGCTTGAGATGTCGGGCCCTTTCTGTCCACTAGGGGATCGAGGACTGTGTTAAAGTCGCCCCCCACTATTTTGTTCGTCGTGTTATCGTCATGAATTCTGTCCGCTAGAGCGTGAAAAAAGGACTTATTTTCCCCATTGGGACCGTATATGTTATAAATGCTAAAGATCTCTCCATTGTGGTCAAATTGTAAATGTGAGACCCTGCCTTCATCATCAGTGTCGTGTGATATAAGACCAAATGCAAAAGATTTGTGGATCAAGGTGACCACTCCTGCTTTCCCATCCTGGGCCTGAGAACCAAACACCTGCCCCACCCATTGCTGCTGTAACCTAAAGAAATCTGAGCCAGCTAGGTGGGTTTCTTGGAGGAGGACAATGTCCGGGTGGAATCTTTTCAAGTATCGTATAAAAAGTCTTCGTTTTTGGGGGGAGCGAAGACCCTTTACATTCCACGATATTATGTTAGGCATGGTAAATCAAGACAATCTAGACAATCCCTCATGGAGGGCCGTGCAGATATTATATGTGTAAGTAGATGTGAAAGGGCGCAGCAGCAATGGGGGCATACCAAACATGACCCTGAATAAGTAATACCGTGTAAAGTATCTGTAAGGCAGGATAGGTGCCCGATAATAAACTGGGCAGTAGTTTTCACTAGAGGTTCCGAGCTGTGGGAAAGAACAAACAAAACAAAAACAGTATACAAGCAAATAACAGTTAACCATCTTGTAGAATATCCTAGAAAGTGTTGCTAATTTAGCAACACCTTCCTTTTGGATGATGGACTTCCTTTTTTCGGCCGACATAGGCATCAAAGTAATATCACACATTTCTGGATGCCCATGCTCCCCCCCCCTCCCCCCGACCCCTTCTAAGATGGTCGAGTCCCTCAGTCAGGCAGGGGAAAGGCCAACCCTGCCGTGCGGCCGTGAAACATTACAGCACCAGAGCCGGGTTGGAATATGGCAACACTGGAAACCTTCTGTATAACAGCGCCATACAGGCGAGGAAGATAAAAATAAAGAGAAAACCTGGACGTCCAGTTCATCATTCCCGTAGTCCCAGCAGAAGGCTCAAAGGCAAGAAGGTGAAGTCATCAGGAACAAGGAACAGCTGTGGTCAGTCAGGTGAAGATCGCCTGTCGCTGTCATAGCCACGACCTGGAGAGCGATGACGCCTACGTCGGTGTCTTTGGCTTGCGGAGAATTGCGATTCTCTAGGTGCTGAGCGGGAACGATGATTCCTCCTTGGTGACCTTGAACGACGAGTGGGCGTCCGAGCCGGTGGACGGGAAGATGACGTGGAGGAAGAGGACAGCAGCTGGTCCATTGATGAAGATGCTTCCTCTGGAGTCTTGAAAGTGGTAGTAGAGCCGTCAGGATGGAACACCCTCAGGGTGGCTGGATACTGCAGTTGGAATCTATATTTCGCCTGAAATAGCTTAGTGCAAACAGTGCTGAAGGCCCTCCTTCGTTTCGCCACTTCTACCGAGAAGTCCTCAAAAATCAACAGGCGCATACCATGAATTTCCAGGGGTTGTGTCAGACGGCGGTACGCCCTCAGAATATCAACTTTGTCGTTATAATCCAGTAGTCGCAGAATGACTTGACGGGGGCGGGCCTCCGGAGTGGAAGATGGTCGGTTAGGCTGGGGGTGTGAAGATGGGCCAATTCTGTGGGCTCGTTCCACCCTGCAGGGATGAGACAGGCCAAGCGACTTAGGAAGATCTCGCTCACAAAAGCGTTGCAGGTCAAGAGGTGCTACTGTCTCCTTAACCCCCACTATACGTAAATTATTGCGCCTAGAGCGATTTTCTAGGTCTTCCATTTTCTCGCCAATGCGGGTCATCTCTAGTTCCATGTCCTGTAGGCGTTTAGCTGCAGCCGTGTCGGTATCCTCCAATTGGGAGGTTCTGTGCTCCAGTTCTGACAGGCGGCCAGTATGTTCCTGTACTTCTAGTTTTAGGTTTTGGAGAGTTGCTTTTAGGACCTCCTCCACTATATTTCGTATAGTTGGGGTAATACGCAACGCCATTTCATTCGCCAGGTGCTGGTAGTCTATGGAAAAGGCCGGCCCTGGGGAAAGTTGAGGGGTTGCAATAGTAATCCCGGGGAGTGTGGGGCCCACGGTGGCAGTGTGTGGTCCCAAGTGTGGGTCAGCTGGCAGGCTGACTTCCATTGCGGTTACCTCAGAGTTTAATCGCCCCTCCGTTCGTGGTGGCCGTGATGTCTCCCCCGATGCGGTCGCCGCCATTACTGCAGAGTCGGGCTGCGCAATTTCTGGGACTGCAGGTGGTGCCGGTTGTTGGGAGCCGCCATGCGGTGTCGCCCCATCAGTCCCCGGCATCTCCACGCGGGTATCATTCATTAGTGGCAGTGTGGGGACTCCCGAAGCGGGTCGCAGCTTCTGTCCCGCTGCCGCCGCCATGACAGGTGCGCTTTGCGGCGTGTGCTGGGGAGGCGCGGGCTGCGATGTACCGGAGGAGCCGCCACGTTGGAGGTACCTGTCCATCCCCTCGGTCTGGCTGAGGTGTCGGGTGGTGTTCGGGGACTTCTGAAGCCCGTTAGTGCAGCGGTACCGAGCTGGTATGAGCCGGGGGTGGAGGAGCACAGGCGCTCGCCGTCTACATCAGGCCGCGCCGGAACCGGAAGTCTCTCTCTATCAATCTTTGGGTTGAGAAAACCAATTATCTATATTTTCTCTTGAGTTTTGGTTTTTAAAACTTAGTAAGAGTCAGACTGCAGGCAAGGCTGTGAGGAACCTGTAGCACTGATAAGAGTTTGAATCACAAGGCAGCCTCAGAAGGGACACTGTGACTTCTGTAAGTAACACATTTTTTGAATGTTTTGTAGGGTGGCTAGTAGTAAGCCACCAGTATTGGTGGGATAGACAGCCAGGATTTATTTTGTGTGTCGAAGGCTGTAATGTGCCCCTGTCTCTGACTGCTATTTGCCTGGCTCTATCTAATATTCTTCACTATTCATACACATTTAGTTTGAGACCTATGGACAATCCCTAATATTGGGGAGTTTACTGTTTTCTTGACAAATGTCACTGGAATAAAGTATAAGGCTAAGCTGATGATTGTCATAATTAAATCTAAATGTTTAGCACTTCTCTGGAACCTTTGCCTTAGGATTACAGGAAGAATCACTTCAGCTGTCTCTAGTAGCACACTTGTTCATTCTGCCTAAAGAAAATAACTTTCTTCGAGGAAATATGAGTAATTAAGAACTCCTATAAACCATAAAAGTTTGACAGGGTATGAAATTGAATAACATGTGAGGAAGAAAAAAAAAATGCTGCCTTCTTCTTATATAGCTATACATCCTAAAGTGGAACTACAGTGCAGAAAACATACAAAATGTATTCTGTTCTACAGGGTGTAAAATGATAACAAAAAACTGTAGTACTGTATTATCAACTCATAATGTGTTCCATTAAAGTCTATGGAGAAAGGAGCCATCAGTGCATACACTGTAATCTAAAGGATAGTGGATAAGATGAAGGTCTGAACTTCGGTCTAACAGAGGGGTTTGATTTTGTTTCTTTTGAAGTTGATTTATTTAAAGCTATACATAAAATTAATTAGCAAATCAAAATTAATTAGCAAATCTTCTGTACCTTCTGATTGTAATACACCTTGTTACATAGGCCCTCTAGGTTTTATTCCCGTGAAGGGATTTAATACCGATGATATGGGATTTACGAGGATGTTAGCTGATCTAGCGTCAGATGAGACTTTTCAGGCTCCTCCTAGTAGGGATTCCACCCCCTTTACGGGTGGAGTTCCTTCTACATTTCGCCTGAAAGGGAACAACAGCAAACAGTCTGAGTATGAGGAACAAGCAGGGCAGCTGCTTGAACGCTTTAGACAACGACAATATCCGAATCACATCTTGGCAAAAGCCTACAGGAGAGCAGCCATTAAAAATAGAGAAAGATTACTTATGGAAACAAGGAACAAAAAGAAATCTCAACTAACAGAAGAACAAAATAGAAGATTTATGTTTGCCTTTAAAAACAGCCCTTTGAATAATGTAATCAAATCAGCCATTACTAAAAACTGGCACTTGCTACTGGCAGACCCCGACATTGTGAACACAGCCCGGAATAGACCCATAGTGACTTTTAGAAAAAACAAGACTATAGCAGACCTGTTGAAGGGTCAGAAGATGGACAGTCATGCACACCCCAAGGAGACTTGGCTTTCTGGTATTACCCCGAAAGGGAACAAGAAATGTGGTTTCTGCCCTCAATGCCCTTATAATGTGAATGCGACGTCTATTAAATTGGGTAGTTTCTATTTTGAACTGAGATGCCTTATTACCTGCCGGACCACGTTTGTTGTCTAGCTCTTAACATGCAGTTGCAAATTTTTTTATATCGGGAAAACAACTCCAAGACCGTGTACAAGAACACTTATATTCGGTTCGTAAAGGAGGCGGGTCACCAAGATTTGTGCAGCACATGCAAACTGTACATGGAGGAGATTGTACATCCTTGAAATTTGGAGGTCTTGAAACTGTCCCATGTCATCCCTCTGAAGGAGATAGACGACGTCTGCTCCTGCGCGCTGAGGCGCGATGGATATTACGGCTTGACGCTCAGGGACCGTTAGGGTTAAATGACAAACTTGATTTTTCTCCCTTTCTTTAATTATCTTTTTTTCTGAGCAGTTTAAGGGTTATTAGTATGAATGTACTTAATCTGTGGTTGCTTCCTTTTTCATGTGTTTTATCACTTTTGAGTTCATTCCATTAAGTCCGGTGAGAGTTCACCTGGTATCACGTGACTCACCAGCTGCACCTTTATCACTCGCACAGCGCGATGACGTTAACGAGGCTGGATGAAGGGCATTCCTATGCGTGAAACCGCCGACAGTCGCCTCTGAGCGCTCCACTTTCCGAGATCTCCGTGTCCGAGCCATGACCCGAGATGGGGGCAGGAGTACCTGGATTATAGCGGTGAGTGCAGGGCACCTTTGTCCTTTGTTTATTACTATTCTGTGTTCCATTAGTCTATGGAGAAAGGAGCCACGGAGTGAAGTTCGCTCCATGCACCGAATGACAGGGGTGCTGCAGCAGAGATCACTGGGGTCCCCAGCGGCAGGACCCCTGTGATATAACATCTTATCCCCTATCCTTTGGAAGGGGGATAAGATGTTTACAGTGGAGTACCCTTTAAAGCTTCTTTTCCATAGACTTCAATAAAACACATTATAAGATAAAAACCATATTGCGTCTTTGGCCAAAAAAAGGATAGACTGGGAGTTTTTGAGATCAACTCTCCAGCAGCTAGGCATCGGCCCTCTGACGCTTCAACGTATCATGGCCTTATACACAAACCCCCAAGCTCAAATCCGATTAAATTGTCAATTGTCCACCCCATCTGTAATGGTACTAGACATGGATGTCCCCTATCCCCTCTCCTTTATGTTGTCTGTATGGAACACTTGCTCACAGCTATACGCAATAATCCTGATATTAAGGGACTTTCCATGTCTCCTAACCATTACAAATGCTATGCGTTCACAGATGATGTTCTCCAGTACATCTCTTCTCCTATCACCTCTCTCCCTTCTCCACTATCGATTCTCCGACAATTTCCGGATTATAGTAATTAAAACTAAACCCCTCCAAAAGAGAAGCACTGAATATCACTCTTCCCCCTCAAACTGTACACTTACTTAAAATGTTTTATCCCTTTAAGTGGCAAACGTAATCCCTCAAATACCTAGGGATTTATGTGCCCGCAGTTCTTTCTGACTCCTATCATATCAATTGCCCTCCTCTTTTACATATGTTGAAAGCTGACTTAGCAAGATGGGAGCATAAGGATTTTTCGTGGCTCGGTCGGGTTAACGTTTTTAAAATGTATGTGCTGCCACGTCTATTATATCTCTTTGCATGTGTTCCTGTTCACATTCCACGTTCCTTTTTCAAGGAGATTGCCATGCTTCAATCTAGATTTGTCTGGGCCCAAAAACACTCCCGATTGGCATGACACATCCTGCATAGACAAAAGAGGGAAAGAGGCTTGGCCCTACCTAACTGCTTCTTATACTATCTGGCTGTGATCCTCTCCTGGGTCTTGGATTGCTTCCCTGGCAGGGAATACAAACAACGGGTATCCTTTGAGAATAACGTTTCTGGTATAGACCCCAGATTCTTGTTATTGACCAAATGTTCTCCTTCCTTCTCTCGTAACTCTGACATTGTTCCCCCAATAATAGACTCTATATCTAAGGCAAATACTTGTTATCTGCCACATCTGTCTTTGTTTTCTCCCAATGGTCCAATGATCCCCCTATTCGGTAACGCTGCCTTTCCCCCTGCATTATCCACACCAACATTTCTATCTCATTCCTGGGAGGAAGGGATTACACTACACTCACTCCTCACTAGCTCTGGCCTGAAACCTCTCCCTGACATTCTGGGAGATTCTCCGTATTCCATACTACATGGCTTCCAATATCGACAACTACTTAATTTCAATACCATTACTATTCTATACTCATAAATGGGACCTCGACCTGCATCACAATTTTACGAGCTTTGAACGCCTTTGTGCTTCCTCTACTCGCGTACCCCATGCAATCAGTGTTTAATATGCCCTTCTCATGGATGTTGATTCCCTAAAGCCTCTTCCGTTTCGCTCTTCATGGGAGACAGAGATAGGTTGCTCTCTCTCTGATGAAGAACGGTCACATGCCTCTGCTTTCTGTCACTGTTCCTCTGTCTCCTGAAAAGCGCAGGAAACAAATTATAAAATTATGACCAGATGGTATAGGGAATCAGCACTACTACATCGTATTTACCTGACGGTTCCAGATACATGGTGGCGCTGTGGATGTTCGGGCGGGACCATGACACACATCTGGCTGACCTGCACGAAACTTGACTCCTTTTGGACCAATATTTTAGATCTCATCAAATGCTTGGTCTCCCTAGACTCTTATTCTCAATTCTACCTCATTCTACCCCCAGCTCAGTTTCACGACTGGTCCATTTTTTGCCGATAGCGGCTAGATTGGTCATACCGTGCAAGTGGAAATCTGAAAGTCCTCCCTCTTTCTCAGACTGGCTTACTGAGATCTCTCACATATGCCATATGGAGGAGCTCTTAGCGGATTCTATACGTCACATAGAGAGATCTCAGTCTATATGGGCACCATGACTGGCCTTCATGTCCTCCCAGAGTTTGAGAGCTTACATTCAGATAATCACTAACCGCCCAACTGTTTTACATTAAAATCAGCTGCCTATCATTTCTTACCCTCCCTTCTGTTATATATGAAATCAACTGCAGTGATCGGAAGTAACGGAGGAGCTTGATCAGTCGGTAAGAACGTTTTTTCTCCCTGCCTGCATATCTCTCTCTTTCTTACTATTACTATCATTATTAATCAACTTTTCCCCTCTTCTCCCCCACCCCCCTTATTCTCTATATCTCTCTAGTCATCTCCCTTTACTGTTTCTTCCTTCCCTGATTAGACTGTTTATACAGAGGTTTACCTGAATGGAGATATGATAGTGGATCCAGGGTCCTTACCCGATTTATCCCATTTCTTTTAAATACACTTCTGGCTTTAGCTGGCTGGCTTTAGCACTGCAGTGGCAATTTTAAGTAAAAAATAAGAATGTATTTAAAAGTAATGAGAAAAATTTAGGAAGGAATCCGAAAACCGCCCACTCTGAGATCTGTATGTAGCCCCGACTCTCACCTCTGCATGCAGGGTCAGGGTTCCTATAAGTTGTTATAAAATCCGTAACCTATTTAAAGACTACAGTGTGATCCTATAATCTTATGTTACTTCGCTCTATCACACAGACATGTCAAACATTTGATTGGTGTCTGGTTAAGTGCCTTTAGTAAACTATTTGCATGCACCTTTAGTAAACTATAGTAAACTATGCCGGCTTTGCAAGGTTCTTCTTAATAAGAAGACTCGAGCGCCCAACAACCAGGAAGCAAAAGAAAACACTATGCAGCGGTCACGTGATATAATCACATGACCAAACCAAAGACACATGACAAGTCAGCAGACAGAAAATAACCAATGAATCAAAGGGGCGTAACAAAAAAGGAAAAAGAGACAAACAATGGGCGTAATAAGTAAATTAGGAGCGCGAAACAAGGGCGGATTCAAAAAAGAAAGTGGGACGGGGCAAAAAAAAAAAAAACGACCACTAAATGACGCATGCAGCCGAAATACATGATGGGAAATGTAGTTTTAGGGAAACACAGAACAGGAAGAAGGTAAGAAAAAGAAACAAACAGGATGCAAAGACAACAGATGAAAAAAAAGGCACAAACAAATCGAGTCTAAGGTAATAAAACTAAAAAACTACAAAACAACACCAAATACACCACAGAAAAAAAGAAAACTAAAGGAGTACCCCTTTAACATTGGATGATTTACAGTACTGTGTTTGTGATGTATGTGAACAGGATGGCTTACAGATGTGTGCAGTATACAACAGCTCCTATAATTTTGACATTTTACCTGGCAACACATTAATCCAGGGATTTATTTGTTGATCCAGGAGTTTATCCTGATTACCATAGTGGGCTCTGTCATGGGGCAATTGGAATCAGCCTTCTTCTGGATCAACACAGTAGGGTTTAGGTTGAACTGTATGGACTATTGTCATTTTTTCAACCTTACAAACTATGTTACTATGTTACATCTGGGCTTATAGTTGCTTTTTCAACTTTTTGAGTTGAGACAGTTAGTCAAGACTGAACAAACAGAGGAATGTCACAGTGCAATGGCTCCACTAAAGTGCATGGCATGATGAAGATCAAGAAAGGTCATTGATAACCCTACAAGCAGCAGTCATTAATACTTAGGAAGCCCTTTTATAAAAAGTACTGACAGCTTTCCAAAGTCTAAAGGGCATCATGAGATCACATGGCCTTACAGTAGAGAAACGGATGTAGACTGTGATGAGGTCAGCTCTTGGCAGGATTATAGGTACAGTTCAATGTGTAATAGTACAGAATGAAAGCTTTGCCTGGTAATTGTTAAATGAAACCATAACAGCCTATTACAGAGAACCCAGGAAGCCCATTGTAATGCAATTCTGTGTAACTAATGCGACCTCATCACACAAGCATTTGAGATCACATCTTTATCAAGAGAGTCTAAAGTTAACACCTCCAGGCAGACAAATTACACAAAACCTGCAAGCGATTCTAGATAAAACGCATGTATGTGCAGATCTATATTTCAGGTAAAAAAGGTATTGCTGTACCAGTAACTTAACCACAGCTTGTGAGACCTCCAGAGCAGGTAAAAACAAATTTAAAAGGGGTACTCCGGTGGAAAACTTTTTTTTCCTTAAATCAACTGTTGCCAGAAAGTTAAACAGATTTGTAAATTACATCTATTAAAAATTCTTAATCCTTCCAGTACTTATTAGTGGCTGTATACTACAGAGGAAATTCTTTACTTTTTGGATTTATTTTCTGTCACGGCCACAGTGCTCTCTGCTGACACCTCTGTCCATTTTGGGGAATGTCCAGAGCAGCATATGTTTTCTATGGGGATTTTCTCCTGCTCCGGACAGTTCCTGACATGGACATAGGTGTCAGCAGAGAGCACTGTGGTTGTGACAGAAAAGAAATTAAAAAAAATTTTCTCTGTGGTATACAGCCACTAATAAGTAAGAATTTTTTATAGCCATCATTTACAAATCTATTTAACTTTCTGGCATCAGTTGATTTAAAAAAAAAATAAGTTTTCCACCGGAGTACCTTTTTAAATACTAAAAGTCAGTGTTTCCCAACCAGGGTGCCTCCAGTTGTTTCAAAACAACAACTCCCAACATGCCTGGACTGGCAAGGGCTGTCCGGGCATGCTGGTAGTTGTAGTTTCACAACAGCTGAAGGCACCTTGGTAGAAAAACACTGAGCTAAGTAAAAGGGCGCAGGGAGAAAATGTGACAGAGGAATGTGACAGAGGAGGGGGGGGGATGTGACAGGGGGAGGGGGGAATGTGACAGGGGGAGGGGGGAATGTGACAGGGGGAGGGGGGAATGTGACAGGGGGAGGGGGGAATGTGACAGGGGGAGGGGGGGGATGTGACATAGGGAGGAAATGTGATGGGAGAAGATGTGACCATGAGGGGAGCATGTGACAGGGGGAGATAGGAATTAAATGGGGAGATGTGAAATGAGCGGTGTATATATGTGTCAGGAAGAGAATAATTTAAAAAAACTTAAAAAAAATATTTTTTAATATCAACTGGTGCCAGAACATAAAAACAGATTTGTAACTTACTTCTATTTACAAATCTACCCCTTGTTTAAAGGGGTACTCCGGTGAAAAACAATGTTTTTTAAATCAACTGGTGCCAGAATGTTAAACAGATTTGTAAATTGCTTGTATTTAAAAATCTTAACCCTTCAAGTACTTATCAGCTGCTGTATACTACAGAGGAAGTTCTTTTTCTTTTCTTTCTGACCACAGTGCTCTCTGCTGACACCTGTCTGTCTCAAGAACTGTCAAGAGTAGGAGCAAATCCCCATAGCAAACCTCTCCTGCTCTGGACAGTTCCTGACATGGACAGAGGTGTCAGCAGAGAGCACTGTGCTCAGACAGAAAGGGAAGTCAAAAAGAAAAGAAATTCCTCTGTAGTATACAGCAGCTGATAAGTACTTGAAGGGTTAAGATTTTTAAATACAAGCAATTTACAAATCTGTTTAACATTCTGGCACCAGTTGATTTAAAAAACATTGTTTTTCACCGGAGTACTCCTTTAAACAAGGTTCACAAGGTCTAAAGTTTTAGACTAGGGTGTGAAATATTTTTACTGAACCACTTTATGGAGTGTCTTTGCGGTACAAGTTTGCATATTTGTAGTCATCCACAGTCCACGATACCTTTTCCATTTAGTCAGGGTCCAGAATGATGCACGGGTAATGAACTTGCTCAACAGTACTCTTCTTTTTTCCATAGGAAATGTCACAACCTGAACTCAAACCTCAGTAACTCGGTGACTACAACGAGTTAGCTGACCTACCCTACTCTGCATAAAGAGGGGATGACTTACCTAACGTAGAGCTGGATACTGACAGCTGCAAACAACAATTCACTTTTCAATATAAACCAATAAAGCAGTGGTCTCCAATATGTAGACTGCTAGATGTTGCAAAACTACATCTACCTGCATGCTGAGAGTTGTAGTTTTGCAACATCTAGAGTTCCACAGATTGGGGACCACTACATTACATTACTTGTACAGCTTAGTAAAAAAAATTCATGAGATGGATAAATGTAACTTCACAATTTCCTTAAAATTTCATCTCAGTAAGTATCCTTTCATTTTGACATTGTACCTGGCTACGCGCACGGTTGAATCCCATCAAAGGATTCTATTAAATTAAGGATTAACCTTTAATTTTTCTCACCGCAGAGGATGTGTTCACATATAAATGTTTTTAATTACAACTGTTGAATACAAAGCCAGGAACAGACCATAAATGAAGGACATGTTATGATGAAATAGATAAATAAGAGAATGGATGAGATACGATCGTAGAAGAGCCGGGATTCAAGTGAAGTAGAAAGGAAAAGGTAATATATTTTTTTCTTAAATTTAATAAAACATTTTTTGGGGGAGGGGAATTTGAGGGAATTAAACGATTATTAAGCATGGTATATGGGAAATATAAACTTTCATGGATGTTCTTTTGTACTTACTTGGTGGTCATGTGGCTGGCAGTGAGACTGCATGTAGGGACCACATCATGTCCAAATCTTTCATTAATAATTTTCTTCTATTTAAAGGGAAACTGACAGCCAGATCACCAACACTAAATCCAATACACAGGGTTACAGTGTAGGGGATACACAGATACACGGTCCTGTTCTGGAGATACCAATTGCCTAAGCCTCCATTGCTAATAGCTGGCATTGTGCAATGGAAGTCAGGTCCCGCCTCTATTGTGCAAAGTTAGCTTTTAACAATGGAGGGTAATATAACAGGTATCTCCAGAACAGAACTGTGGACCCAAGTAAGGGACACCTCGTTGTAATCCATTACACCCGCACTGTAATCCCATGTATTGGGTTTAGTTTGGTTAACCGGCTGTCAGTTTCCCTTTAAGATGCACATGTGGTATAGGGTGAAAAAAAAAATGCATGAAAATGCAACATCAAATAATGGCTAAGTGTGAACAAGGTGTTACAGTACGCAACCAGTGCACACAAGCAATATATTCTAAATCGGAATAACAATGTACAGTTTGCTGTATTCTTTTTTCACAGAAGTATATTCTACTGTGTTTCTTAAGAAATCCCTAGCAGTAACTGTAGACAACGTTTGCTCTCTGACACCACACTAATATTTCAAAGCAATGAAAACCAAAATAAAAAGTAAAGACAAGACTCCAGAAGCCATGAACCTGATATAAGTTTACAGCAGGTGACATCTACCATAATAAAGAACATGACAACGATGTAGTATCAAAAATAGACACCTGATCAGAGCAAAATGATGAGAAATGTGCTCCATTGGCAATCACTGAGCATCACGTATAAGGCATTATGATATATTACAGAATACAGCATTCATAATACCTGGAAATATTTGTTAGCTTTCCCACAAATTGTGTCATTAAATTCTTAAATTCATGCACCCTACAACACTCTCTCATAAATCTCCTCTTCTCATTGACTCTACAAAACTTTTTTTTAATCTTTTGTGGAGGTGAAAGCATTATTTTAGACACAAAACTAAATCAGATGGAGTTGTGGGCTTGGATAATCCATTTTTATGTCTTAATAAGGCATCTGGTCATAATATGGAAATAACTTGGGGCGACCCAGTCAAATACTGTAGGTTTCTCACTGATCAATGGTGTCATATCAATAGGTCATCTCTGTGATGGATAGCCGAGATGGCTGTGCCACATGAAAAGTTTATCTTTGGGGTGAAGAGAAGGGGGTTCCTTGAGAAGACCTCCCTGTATTACATAAAGAACTGTATAGAAAACAAAAGGAAAAGGGCACACATGGTATAGCGCAGATGGTATATAAGTCATATTACACAAAATTGGGCACACCACCACCTTCACAGTCATGTACACTTGCTTTGGACAGGGATAGCAGCCTGTCGTTCCAGGTCTTGCAGGGCAGACTGGTTACAACTGAAACGGATGAGGGGGCACTCCCTCCGTCTGGAGAAGAAAAGGTTTAGTCTCAAGGGGCGACACGCCTTCTTTACCATGAGAACTGTGAACTTATGGAACAGTCTACCTCAGGAACTGGTCACAGCAGGAAAAATTAACAGCTTTAAAACAGGATTGGATACATTCCTGGAACAAAATAACATTAATGCTTATGAAGAAATATAAAATCCCATCCCTTCCCCAATATTGCGCCACACCCCTACCCCTTAATTCCCTGATTGAACTTGATGGACATGTGTCTTTTTTCGACCGTACTAACTATGAAACAAATGGGGTAAAACCACTGAAGAAAAAATGGTGTCAGTTTTTCTTTGGTAGTTCCACAAGCGCATTTTATATTACATTAGCTCTTTTGGGTTGCAGGGATTGGGATTTACAAGGAAAAGCTCTCTAAGCTGATAGAATGTGGGGTTTTGGCTTGGGCTGAGCCTTTTCATGGTCTTGGACTCACAGGGTAACATTTCCATAGGCTAAAAATAGACTACTAGTTCCTGCTAACGCAAATAGATAAAGGGTAATAAAAGTAGTATTAATAGTAAAAAGCACATGTTGTAAATGACTTCAATGAGGGAAAGTTTTTTCCAGGGGTTTATAGATGTCCTTTTGCCTCAATGCCCAAGAATGCTGACCAGTATATAATCCAGTTTGCACATCGTATGCATAATTCATTATCTTTGACACAAGGCACTTCGCTTGATCGATAAGGTGGCTTTTCTGTACATGTACAGCTCCAATATTTTGACAGGAAACTAACAGAGTTAACAAGCACAATGATTGACAGAGAAGTCAGTCAGGCACGTGACTTCGAGGAAAGGAATGCAGTTACAATCATATAGCGAAGCCTCAAGTAACATCTATAAATAAGTATCATATATCCTGAAAGTAAACATCTTAACTTAGCTTCCTTACAATTTACTGCTCAAAATAATCCTATAATGGTTTATTGGTTTAGACTTGTTGAGAGGGTAAATAGGAGAGGGTAGATTCCAGGTGCAAAAAACACCCCACTATCGCGGAACTTTAGTAGGAGCTCAAACAGTGCAATGCCACTTTATTAGAGCCACCTGTCCTTCCATGCTAAAAAGCATACTTGTATCGAAATTACAGCCACATCCAGTAATTCAAGAACTTGAAATGGCTTCTCGTGCAATGGTTTTGAAAGTATACAGAAAGTGCAGTAATCGAAAAAAAAAAAAAAAACACAGGCAAATTAACTGGACACAAGGCTGGCGCTCCAATGAGTCCAAATAACCAAGTTGATCTTTCACTGTTGCAGTTTTTCTATGGTAAAATGAGACTTTGGGCAGGACAACGCATCATGCCGAAAGGGTTGTATAGTGACGGACTGGTTCCAGGCACATGACAGTTTTCATTGCTTCCCAGATTTTAATCCTATAGGGCAGAGTTGCCCAATCCAGTCCTCAAGGCCCACCAACAGTCCAGGATTAGATTTTTTAACAATTTTTCCCTGCATTTACTGTGCGGCACAGTATAGGAGGCAGGTGGCCCAGCAGTCCAAGAGACGCTAGTGTAAGGTGCCTAGGAATATGCAGACGTGTCCATATTTTGGCTGAGGTTGTGGGCTAGCAGCATTTGTACATAGTTAGAAAGAGGCAAATAGGTAAGGGCAGGTAGCACAGGCTTTTCAAGCAGGTCAAGGGCCAACAAAAGAGAGGAAAACATTGGAGCAGGCAGAAACAAACTCAAAGAAACAAACAACTCAGAATATGGACCACTAGCACAAACACGTTCACTAGAACACTACGAAACCCTGCTACTCTGGCAAGTAGTGAAGAGTGAAGCTGCCTGATATAGCCAGAGATGAACCGTGATTGAAAGGTAGAATTTGGGTGTACACATATCCTACGAGTAGTCAGAGAAAAAGCAGTGGCAAGAGGATTTGCTGCAGCATGGCAAATAGACACAGAAACTCTGTGACTGGGTCCGGCGGGCAGAGCAGCAAGCTGGCATTTCACACACATTGCAGGGAGCTTCAAAAAGGATGGTGCAAAAATATAGCCTTGGTATTCATGAAAGAAAGAACATAACACAACCCAACATGAAAAGACAGACACTATATATCCACATTGTATCTATACACTGTAAATGTTCAAAGTGATTTCCATTGGTAACACTGTAGAGGTCTAGGAGGTAGTTTAGTTCGGTCCAGACATGCCAGCATATTCTTAGATAAGGTCTACACTGTTTCAATGATGCATTGCCTCAGGTCATTCAGATCCTGTAGCTGGGAGGAGGGGGGAGGGGCAGATAAAATGAATTCCTAATGAAGCTCCACAGAAATAAATTGCAGGTTATTAAATCTGGTGATCATGGAGCCCAGCGCAACATTGGTGAATTGCTGATTCATACCCTGCGGATCCAACGTTTCGGTACAGTTTCATTCAGGCATTGGCAAACATCCACGTGGAAATGTGGAGGTGCACCATCCTGCTGACTATGTTAGGCAGAGAAAGATCCTTTAACATGTCAAGGTAGGATTAGCCAGTGACATTATCTTCTGGAAGAAAGAAGGGACCATAGACTTTGCTCATTGTAAAGGTGCATGATTTTTCTGAACCCCAAATTCTAACATTATAGCAATTGGCCTTCCCACTGGGGTGAAAATTAGCCTCATCACTGAGCACCAGGCTGTTTGCAAGTCAAAAGGTATTGGCTTGTTGTCTGGTTTTAGCTCCTAAAGAAGATGTGATATACCAATACTTACTGTGTTGTGATTGGTTGCTATGGGCAACTAAGCCAGTTTTGCATTGATTTTAAGTCTATGGCCATCTACCAGTAGCTTTAAATACAGGACTTTTTTTTTTTTTTTGCACAATACTTTTTGATTCACCCTGAATAAGGGATTTTTTTTCTATGGGATTTGATAGAAATGCTGGCTTTGCATTAAAAAAATAAAGAGATTTGCTCTAGGCTCTGGTCATGTGTGAGTAATATAGACATAGACATGAAAATGCCTATAATATGTCCGTTTGCTGGTCTGTGTGCTGAAAGCCTAAGATGCAGCCTATGCCTTTAAACACCCCATAATGGTTAGGTCTTCATCAGGCAGCCATGTCCCAGACAACCTTAGATGTAAAGGAGAACTCCAGAATATAAAAATTGTCCCCATACTGCCGGCAGTAAAAAAATAAAGATGTACATACCTTCCTTCGCTTCCCCGAAGAAGAATTTTGTGTCTTGAAGCTTTCTCGGGACTTCGCTGCGGCCGATGATTGGCTGAGCGCAGTATGACTCGTCGACCCCCAGCAACCAGGAAGAGGATCGTGGCGGAGACCGGAGACGGTTACCAGAGGCCCCCGGGGAGCTAAGGAAGGTATGTACATCTTTATTTTTTTATGGGGGACAATTTTAATATTCTGGAGTTCTCCTTTAATGCAATAAAAAAGTGCCCTGGGGACATAAGATACAATACTTTTTCTAAGTAGCCTGGCTATAGACCTAAAGCACAAAATGAAACATAGCATATTATCACAGAATTAACCCCTCAAATACATGCCCATTATTCAGAGCATCCAACACAGCTACAGATTCTCCATTCAATCTAAGTTGCAGTAGGTTTTAGTTCAGGGAGATTTGTGCAAATAGAGTATCACTGCAAAATACATATATGTACCTCTAGTGTGGCCAGACAAACTAATTCACAGGGAAATTATACACTAACAACCTAGGCAAAGCCAACCAACTCTAGATCTCACAACAGAGATAAAAACAGGAAAAAAACGTACCACCCACCTACTCTGATGCAAACTAGGGCTGAGTGGTACAAAGGAAGATATAGAACATGCTCAAATTGGTACAAAATGTTACAGATTGCTCCACAATCTGGAGACTTACAATACCATTTCTGGACTTCGCATTAATGTAACTAAAGGGAAGAAAGTGGGAGAAGGGGTGGAGAACTGGAGGGAGGGCCTAGGAAAAAAGGGGAGGACCTAGGTAGTTTGGCCCCTACCTGTTTGCCCTATTCAAACCCTGATCCCAGGCAGAGTGTGACATCCTAAAAGGGCGGCGCCACACAGGAACCTATCCCTGGGGTCACTGCACTACCCTGTATAAACACAAATAGGAGGCTCTCTATCTCACTTGTGAATGGTTATCTAAATAAAGACGAACAGGAGAAGGGAAAAAGAGGCCTAATGCCTGGCACCAAAGATGATCCCACAAAAAAGTGAGTACAGTGACCCCTCGACTTATGATGGCCCCGACATATGATCATTTCAACATATGATTGCCTCTCAGAGCCCATCGTATGTTGAAGGCAGCATCGACATATGATGCTGCTGTGTGTCGGGGCCATCGTACAAACAGCTATCTGACAGCGCTGACAACTTCACCAACTGACAGATAGTTGTTTAATGTCCCCGTGTGCCCCGTTCTGCCTCCTGTTACTCACATGCTGTCCTGCTACCTCACGCAGGCTTCCACTGTGAGCTCCGTGTAAGCCCCGCCCCCCCAGTGCAGCCATAGCCAATAGCCTGCAGCATCTTGCTGCAGGCATCCAATGAGCTGCTGGCTGCCCTCCCCTTCCTTTCCTATAGAGCTGTAGTCGGCAGGATGGTAATGGAGGACATTCTGTCCCCCCTGAAGGTATTTAAAGAACTGTACAGTACTGTATGTGATGTCACACATCACATACAATACATATACACACTATACACCCCATACATCAATGTTTCCCTATCAGTGTGCCTCCAGCTGTTGCAAAACTATAACTCCCAGCATGCCCAGACAGTCCGTGGCTGTACATGCATGCTGGGAGTTGTAGTTGTGCAACAGCTGGGGGCACCCTGGTTTGTTAAACACTCCCCATACGCTCCACATACAATGGTCATCCCAGAACCAATTAGCAGTTTCCCATAGAGATATGTATTCAACATACAATGGTTCCAAGGCCCCAGAACCAATTACCATTTTTACATAGACATATGTACTCGACATATAATGGTTTCAACATATGATGGTTCCCCTGGAACCAATTAATATCATATGTTGAGGGACCACTGTATTCACATGTATATATCACTAACTCCTAGACTAGATTATTGTGAGTTTTCACATGTATATATCACTAACTTCTCCACCGTAGATCATCTTGTAGCAAAAAATAGGGCAAAGATACAAAACTACAACACTATTGGAGGAGAGCAAATATGCAGTACATAGGATGTACCTGAAAGATAAGGGATCACAGGTACTTAGCTGGACTCCGATATGTTGAGCAGAAAGTGTTGCATTTCGACTAGTGATGAGCGGAATTTGCGATATTTCACGAATATATAGAAGAATATTCGTCCTTAAGTCGCGAATTTTGCGTATTCGTTATATATTTGCATATGTGAACATTCGCATATTCGAAGAAGAAAACAGTGAGGGGGTGGGCAACTTTACTACTTGGTTGCTAGGGATGTTGTTGATAACCTCTGACAAGTGTATTTGCATCATTTTAGTTGGCCTACAAGTGAAAAGAAGGAATATGCGAATATGCGCATATGTGAATATGCGACAAAAAGGTGAATATTTGTAATTTCAAATATATACCGAATATATTTGCGAATTTGCAATAAAAATTTGAAATGCGAATAGTCGCTCGCGCCCAACACTAATTTCAACACGTTTTCTGCCCCAGTCATCAGGGGACGATGAGAGGCAAAGATAATTCCATGTGGATGCTCATGGAGGCTGGTGTAGGGTGCAAATGGAAAGCCAGTTGGAGGAATTGCATTGCATTGACGTTTTCACACAATTGTGATCCATAGTACTGATTTCTCGGGTACATCTTATATACTATATATGTGCTCTCTCCCCATTGTTTTGTATCTTTGTCCTATGTATTGCATTGGCATTTTCACACAATTGTGATTCAGTTTACTTTTCTTTTAAGTATATCTTGTAAACTACATACAGTCATAGCCGTAAATGTTAGCACCCCTGAAATTGTTCAAGAAAAGGAAGTATTTCTCACAGAAAAGGATTGCAGTAACACATTTTGCTATACACATATTTATTTTCTTTGTGTGTATTGGAACTAAACCAAAAAAGGGAGGAAAAAAAGCAAATTGGACATAATGTCACACCAAACTCCAAAAATGGGCTGGACAAAATTATTGGCACCCTTAATTTAATATTTGGTTGCAAAAAAATAAGTGAAATCAGTGGCTTCCTATAACCATCAATAAGCTTCTTACACCTCTCAGCCGAAATATTGGACCACTATTCCTTTGCAAACTGCTCCAGGTCTCTTTTATTGGAAGGGTGCCTTTTCCCAACAGCAATTTTAAGATCTCTCCACAGGTGTTCAAGATTTCATGATGCCTTGCATACATTCAAGGCACCCAGTGACAGAGAAAGCAAAACACCACAAAACATCATTGAACCTCCACTATATTTCACTGTAGGTACTGTGTTCTTTTCCTTGTAGGCCTCATTCTGTTTTCGGTAAACAGTAGAATGATGTGCGTTAGCAAAAAGCTCTATATTGTTCTCATCCTTCCACAGGACGTTTTCCCAGAAGGATTTTGTCTTACTCAAGTTCATTTTGGCAAAATGTAGTCTTGCTTTTTTATGTCTCTGTGTCAGCAGTGGGGTCCTCCTGGGTCTCCTGCCATGGCGTTTCATTTTATTTAAATATCGACTGATAGTTCGCGCTGACACTGATGCTCCCTGAGCCTGTAGGACAGCTTGAATATCTTTGGAACTTGTTTGGGGCTGCTTATCCACCATCCGGACTAACCTGCATTGACACCTTTTATTTCTAGGAGTTAAAAATAAATACATGTGAATACACACCTTTTTTTTTTTTTGGGGGGGGGGGGGGGGGGGGGGGATCATCTTTGGTGCCAGGCCTTACACCACCTTTTCCCTTCTCCTGTCCATCTTTATTTAGATAGCAATTCACTAGTGAGATAGAGAGCCTCCTATTTGTGTTTATTCAGGGGTGGTACAGTGACACCAGGGATAGGTTCCTGTTCCGGGGGCCGTCCTTTTTAAGGATGTCAGACTCCACCTAGGATCAGGGGTAGAATAGGGCCAAGGTGTTAGGGCCAGCAGGTAGGGGCAAAACTACCTAGGCCCTCCTCCACCCCTTCTCCCCCTATCTTCTCTTTAGTTACCTTTATATTTCTGGACTTAGCATTAATGTAAGTCTCCAGATTGGGGATCAATCTGTACCATTTTGTACCAATTTGAGCATGTTTTATATCTTCCTTCCTACCACCCAGCCCTAGTGCGCATCAGAGTAGGTGGGTGGTACGTTTTTGAATCTGTTATTATCTCTGCTGTTACAGTTTAGTGTTCTCTGTGATATGGTATGTGCAAATGCCTTTCCAAACATCCTATGAGACTTTCATGCCATCATTTGGATAAAAGGTTTGAAAGGAAACAAACAGTACAGTGAAGGAAAGAGTTTTTTTTTATTGTGTTTTTCAAATTTCTTTTCTTAGAAATATCATGTTAAGTTTTTCTAACCTTTGTGTCATATTTGTATGGCAGAAAAAAAGAGTGCCAGATTTGATGAAGTGAACATGTGCGAGGGCCGACCATTTTGCCTGACATTCTTTGAACTATTAAAATTAAATACAAATTAACATAAAATGCAAATTAACATTGCAACTGACATTAACTGAGAGTAATGTATTCATCTCAATTGGAAAAAAAAAACTTGCCTGCATTACATGAGGGTAATTTTTTTGTGCTATGATCTGTATTTTTTTCTGTACAATTTCTGTTTAGAAGAGGGATGTAAATGACTTTTTATAAAAATAAAAATAAATTCTCATATATGAAGTGACCAACAATCTGCAATTCTGTATTCTGGTATTTTTTTTACATTTACACCATTAGCCATATGGTTTAACTAGCCTTATATTTTAAAAGATTGGACATTTACGATCGCAATTATACCAAATATTTCTATTATTTTTATTTTTATTTTTAAATGGGAAAAGGGACAGGATTTCAACTTATGAGAAGGGGGGCTTATTCACATTTATTAACACTTTTTACTGTTTTGTACTACAACCTCAAGAATGCAAGGCAACAATTTTCTACAACCCCCAGTATGCAAAGAAACAAAGTGTTTGTAGCACCTTCTTGCCTTGCGTGTTGGAGGTTGTGAGCGTGTAATGCTTTTTACATACTGAGGGTTGTAGTACCAGTCCCTTACCATATTAGAGTCTGTAGTACAAACACCAATATGCACCAAGAACTACAACCCTTATTAATGAAAGAGACAAAGCACTACAATCCCCAGTATGGAAAGAGAGCACTACAACCCCCAGTATGGAAAGAGACAGAGCACTACAACCCCTAGAAGGGAAAGAGACAGAGCACTAGAAACCCCAGTATGTAAAAATACAAAGGCAGAGGTAAAAAAAATGAAGGGCCGCTCTCTGGGAACATAGTCGGAGGAAAGAAGGGGCCCAACTCACCATCCCGTCTTGGGTTTCATCATGGACCGCCGGGGGATTCCAGCAGAGCAAAACAAAAACTACCTGCAGGGAAAAGGATGAGTGGGATATATGCAGTGTGCAGCTCGCTTTCCCCTTTTCCGCATCTCCAAGGGTACGGAACTGTGGATGCGACGTAAACAGGAAAAAAATGGGGATTTTGGGTGGAGCACTTCTGCTTGCAAAGAACAGGACTCAACAGCCACGGTTGCACAGGACAAAAAGATTTATTGAAATGAAAATGATAGTCCTATCATTTTCATTTCAATAAATCCTTTTGTCCTGTGCAACCGTGGCTGTTGAGTTCGGTTCTTTGCAAGCAGAAGCGCTCCACAGAAAATCCCCTGTTTTTAACTGTTTACTTCAGTATGTAAAGAGACAGAGCACTTTAAGGCCTAGTATGTAAAGAGACAGATGTTGTAGTGCTTTGCCCCTTTGCATACTGGAGGGGACAGACTAACATTATTACCAGTGCAGACAGGAAACGGTGATAGTAGACTCTACACTCCACAGAGGCAGACAGGCGCGTACTCCTCCGCACATCCCGCTGCTGGGGTCACTTGCCTGTGTGCGGCACACACTTAGCGACCCATGCAGCCTCTGCACCGGCATTTACGGGCCCGGGAGGTGGCTGCAGGCTCCCTCTGTATAGTTTATTCGCCCCTTCTCAGTTTCAGCAGCTGCCATTAACCCCTTAACGACGCAGGACTTATATTTACGTCCTGCGCTGGCTCCCGCGATATGAAGCGGGGTCGCGCTGCGACCCTGCATCACATCGCGTCGGTCCCGGCGCTCATCAATGGCCGGGACCCGCGGCTAATACCACACATCGCCGATTGCGGCAATATGCGGTATTAACCCTTTAGAAGCGGCGGTCAAAGCTGACTGCCGTTTCTAAAGTGAAGGTGAAACTATCCCGGCTAGTCAGTCGGGCTGTTCGGGACCGCCGCGGTGAAATCGCGGCGTCCCGAACAGCTTACAGGACACCGGGAGGGCCCTTAACTGCCTCCTCGGTGTCCGATCGACGAATGACTGCTCCGTGCCCGAGATCCAGGCAGGAGTAGTCAAGCGCCGATAACACTGATCACAGGCGTGTTAATACATGCCTGTGATCTGTGTAAAAGATCAGTGTATGTAATGTTATAGGTCCCTATGGGACCTATAACACTGCAAAAAAAATGTAAAAAAAAGTGTTAATAAAGGTCATTTAACCCCTTCCCTAATAAAAGTTTGAATCACCCCCCTTTTCCCATAAAAAAAAAACTGTGTAAATAAAAAAAAAAACATATGTGGTATCGCCGCGTGTGTAAGTGTCCGAACTATAAAAATATATAATTAATTAAGCCGCACGGTCAATGCCGTATGCGCAAAAAAATTCCAAAGTCCAAAAAAAGCTTATTTTTGGTCACTTTTTATACCATTAAAAAATGAATTAAAAGTTATCAAAAAGTCCGATCAAAACAAAAATTGAACCGATAAAAACTTCAGATCACGGCGCAAAAAATGAGTCCTCATACCGCCCTGTACGTGAAAAAATTTATAGGGGTCAGAAATTACATTTTTAAACGTATACATTTTCCTGCATGTAGTTATGATTTTTTTCCAGAAGTGCGACAAAATCAAACCTATATAAGTAGGGTATTATTTTAACCGTATGGACCTACAGAATAATGATAAGGTGTCATTTATACCAAAATATGCACTGCATAGAAACGGAAGCCCCCAAAATGTACAAAATGGCGTTTTTTGTTCGATTTTGTCGCACAATGATTTTTTTTTTTGATTTCACCGTGAATTTTTGGTAAAATGACTAATGTCACTGCAAAGTAGAATTGGTGATGCAAAAAATAAGCCATAATATGGATTTTTAGGTGGAAAATTGAAAGGGTTATGATTTTTAAAAGGTAAGGAGGAAAAAACGAAAGTGCAAATACTGAAAAACCCTTAGTCCTTAAGGGGTTAAAGAGCCTAGGAATCTTAGACTCCTGGGGGGGGGGGGGGGCACCTGTACAGTCGCGGGATTGCAGAGAGAGATCCCAGGGGGGCTGTATGAACTACATTTGTTCAACTTATGTATGGGGCCTTATCAGCATAGAACACAAGCCACAGTTGGCCTGCGGGCTGGACTTTGGACATGCCTGTTGTAAGAGGTTGAAAAAACTTGGCTGCCTCCTTCATGGGGTCACAATGCCATACCAGATATTTATGGATATCAGTGGCACCATTTCGGAAAGAAGGCAACCCTATATTTCGTATTACAAAGGCAGTGCCCCCTTCCAGATATGGCCATGTAAAGCAACCATGGAACCGACGGTCTGGAGCAATGATCAACTTCTAGTGTGTTTGAGGCAGCATATTGTAAATTCTAAAAGGAGCCCAAGGCTTTTTCCAGTTAATGTTAAACTGTGATAGTGATGACATAAACAAGATGCTCATGAGTAGGTCATTTCCTCATAGATGCCATTTTTCCACTTAGCAGTAAATCGGTTGGTGAGAAACTGTAGTTAAGTGAGGAAATAAAATGCAGCGATGAACAGTAAAACCCACTTACAAAATACTGGTAGCTAAAGTTCACATGAAAAACATGATACGCTACTTTTGGGGAGTGTATGGGTCACAATGCAGTGTGATGAGACAATGATCACATAGCAGGAAGGAAACTTCTATTGGGATATAAACTTTGATATATGTTCAAATATTTAATAACCTGCCCAAAAATACTGATAGAACCTTTAGCTTTCCATTTTAGCTAATGATAGCAAAAAAAGTTATGACCGCTAGAATTTTTTATTTTGTGTGTAAGGCTGGGCAAGACCTTGTGTTTTGCAGTAATATTGGATACATATATTGTATTGAATATTTTTGTTATCCTCTGGGGAGAAAATGCAAACACAATTTTTACAATTGTTACATGCTGATTGCAACAGAAAGTGCTTTCTTCCTCTGTCATATCCCTTAATGTACATGGTGTGGTCACTACTGTGTGAGGCATGTGTGGTAGCCCTTGGGGGTGTATGGTAGTTGGGGTGTTGTTTCGGTAAATGAGGGGTTAATGTTAACCCTATAGTTCGTGACGCCAGGCTGAGGGCTAGTATGCTGAGGTAATTCTCCGGCCTATCGCCGCCCTTCCCAGTTACGATAGGTGCATATATAAAAATGACTGAAGGTCCACAAGGTACTTGGACGTGAACAAACTTTACTGAAAGGCTTGCGGTACATCCAATGCATAATAACAGTCTCAGGAATACAGTCTCTATATAGTGCAATGACTGACAGTTGTTGCAGACCTTGACTTTTAGATACAGTCTCTGAATTTAAGGAATATTTGCAGATCTGTCCGGATTTAGAGGTTAGATAAGGTCCGGTGATCATGCAGAGTGCTTAGGGATTAATACACTCTCAATTTAGAATCCATCAGCCGTTGCCGCAAGGCTCGGGCCTAACTCACTGTGGGAGATAGCTGTATAGATCCTTCCTCGTCAGGAGCACAGGAGCAAAAAGATGCTTACTGCTTGACTGCACAGGAACAAAAGAGAGATTAATGACTGCAGCTCCCTTATATGGGCAGGGGCTGAGCCGTTTTGGATTGGTCCAATCAGCTGTCACTCACTGTTACAAAGCATGGTGGGTGATCACCTGACTTCCTCCCAAAGGTCCTTGAACCATAAACCATAGAGTTTTCCCAATCACGTGACCCGCAGGTCCTGCTACGCTGTATACAGGTAATTAACTATTTATAGACATTGACACCATCATATTTACATGCATCCTAAATAAACTATTAGCTAAATAACTATCTAGATGAGAGGTGACCAGGGGTGAACTAGACAATGGGGACCTCGACGTCCTAGGGACTCTGGCTAAGGGGACCCACACGCAGGTACCGGATAGGATACGGTACCGGGACACAAAACGTTAGGGGTTAAACTGCCAGAAACAGACCTGTCTCTTTTCCTGGCAGTTGCAGCAGGGTTATAGCTGGTTGGTCGCATGGGCACAAGGGCCTGAGCAATCAGACTGAGCTCTGCTTGGGCTAAACTGCGTTGACCATGGCATATATGGTCATAAACTATATTTGTGTGTTTGGGGTGGGTGGGGGGCTGCGGGGTGTTATTCAACATAAGTGATAAAGTGCAACACAAGGCAGCGGCTGTGTTTCTCTTTTTGTGTTGCACATTAGTGATAAAGTGATACATGCCCCATTCACTTTTAATGGGACCTACGAAACAAACTACGAGTACTGAACTCGGCTATCTTTAAAAGTCCTACAGAGAGTGCTGCTGTTTAAAGGGGTTATCCAGGAAAAAACGTTTTTTATATATATTTAAACATATTTGTAAATTACTTCTATTAAAAAATATGAATCCTTTCAGTACTTACGAGCTGCTGAAGTTGAGTTGTTCTTTTCTGTCTAAGTGCTCTCTGATGACACCTGTCTCGGGAACTGTCCAGAGTAGAAGCAAATCCCCATAGCAAACCTCTTGTGCAGAGATGTCAGCAGGGAGCACTGTTGCCAGACAGAAAAGAACAACTCAACTTCAGCAGCTGATAATTATTGGAATGATTAAGATTTTTTAATAGAAAGTAATTTACAAAATTTGTTTTACTTTCTGGAGCCAGTTGATATAAAAAAAAAAAAAAATGTTTTTTTCTGGAATACCCCTTTAAGTTGCTCAAGGAACAGGAGTTTCCTGTGGTGATCAAGGAATGGAATCACCAATCGTATACCCATTACTGTACTTGTCCTAAGGATAGGTGAGAAGTTCAAAGCTTTGGATAATGCCTTAAAGGAGAACTAAAAAAAAAAAACAAAGATGTACATACCTTCCTTCACTCCCCCGGGGCCTCTGGTAATCAGCTCCGGTCTCTGCCGCAATCCTCTTCCTGGTTGCCAGTGGTCGGCGAGTCATACTGCACACAGCCAATCACCGGCCGCAGTGAAGTCCCGACTCGGCAGGCGATAGGCTGAGCGGCAGTGTGAGAATGCTTCAAAACACAAAATTCTTCACTACACCGGCACCTGCTGCCGGGGCCCAAAACGTCACACTGCTACTCAGCCTATCACCGGCCGAGCCGGGACTTCACTGCGGCCGGTGATTGGCTGAGTGCAGTATGACTCGCCGACCACCAGCAACCAGGAAGAGGATCGCGGCAGAGACCGGAGCGGGTTACCGTAGGCCCCGGGGGAGCAAAGTGGTATGAACATCTTTATTTTTTTTACTGCCGGCAGTATGGAGGACAGTTTTTCTATTCTGGATTTCTCCTTTAACATAAACGTTCAGAATGCCGGGGTGCCGGCCCAGAGATAGTAGGGGGTCCAAGCCCCGATCAGACATCTTATTTCCTATACTTTGGATAGGGAATAAGATGTCTAGGGGCGGAGTACCCCTTAAAGACTTTATTTGGAGTTGAGAAAAGAGTGTAGCACCGAAATCTACACCATTTCCATAGAACTTGACCTAACATGTTAAAGGCATCCACATAAACTATACTAAAAAAGATGTGACCACCTTTATCTAGTACAGTCTATTTCTGGCCTATGGTCTAAGTAAGGCATTGTTCATATCATGCATGAGGCTTTCTTTTCACATAATATGTTGGGAGAAAAAAGGATACCGACGTGTACCTGTCCAGTGGAAAAGGCAAAGGATACCGGCGATGTGTACATGCCCAGTGGATGCTGTAAAGATAACTCTTTTTGGGACTCATTGGATTCATGAATCTCTATGGAAATGTTTGCCAATACTGTTTTACAACAGCTGGAGGCACACTGGTTGGGAAACACTGCGCTATGGATATGGTTAGTGTATGGGCTGGGAACTTTCTGTGTGCATATTTTAAGTAACCTAAGATAACATAAGCGAGACAGATATTTTGAGGTATATTACGAATTTTATGAATAATGTCTAAAAAAACAAAAAAAAAAAAGAGTTATTACATTTGTGAGCAAAATAATATTTTCTGTTCTAGTTCTCCCACCAGGAACGCTCAAATGCCTAAATCCAGCTTTTCTCATTTTTCCTGTTTACCATCAAAGTACAAAATAGGATCTAAACCATTTAATTAATTAAAATATTACAAAGTCATAAAAAAATATTTTAAAGCATGGTTCCAGGAAAGTGAAGGGATCAGGGGCAGCTGGGTGTTTTAAATATACAATAACAATAAATCATGGGTCGAAAACCAACATTATTATCGGAAGTTTAAAAAAAAAAAAAAAATCAATGGGAAAGTAAAGATTTCTTAGCCACAATATCTAACAGAGAAGCTAATTTCTAATTAACTTGACCCTGGAGAATTTAAGACAGGCACTATTAACCGGTCATTTTGGTTTACAAGCCATAATGTTTGGTAGCTGGATACTGAAAAGAAACTATTTTAATATAGATATTTGGCTTGGTTAACATACAGCTCAACAGGACTGGATTGGACTATTCCTTTAATTTAATATCACTAACATTAATAACATCTATGTAGACTCTCACCACACGTGATTCATACTTCTAGCATAGTGTATGACTTGGATCATCTAAGAGAATTCTGGCATTTGACTATGCTATGATCTGGAAAAGATTGCCGTGTTGATTTATCTAGATCGGCACTCCAGACGATTGTGCATTGAAGGGGGGTCTCTTGTGCTGGCAGACAAAGCTTGTGACCACTGACTGCCCATATTGAATAATACAATGCTGCTGTACTCTTCTGTGGCCAATGAGTGCCCTCCTAGGGTCTGGGTGTGACTGTAACCTCTGCAATAGTTAAAAATGTCATTTTCATCTGTAATTCTTTGGAACCATGAATAAGTAACAAACCCACCCAAAATACTTTACGTATTAAAGGATCTGCGGTATATGACCCAATTCTGATTTACGACACACAGAATCATAACATATTTGACAGAACAGTCAAGGGCAAACTAAGTTAACAACCTGGTACATAGTCTTTTATCTATAGTATAGATAGAGGTCTCCAAACTGTGGACCTTCAGAGGTTTTAAAATTACAACTCCCAGCATGCCCGGAAAGCAGTTGTAGTTTTGCAACATCTGGAGGTCCACAGTTTGGAGAAGACTAGTAAAGACTGTTAAGAAGCATCAGAAAAATAGAACAATATTGTTCCTACTAGAGCTAATCTGTCAAGTTCTCTATTATCATCCCAAATGTCAAAAATAAAAATATTGGGACCAATTTATTAATACTGTCTTAAATAAATGTAGGTAGAGGAGCTAGGCTAAAGATGCACCAAAGTGAACACTGTTTGACAGATCTGGTGTATCTCGGTGCAAGGTGGAAACGTTTTGCTTTTTCATGCTGCCTCTTGGGCGATGAAGTGGGGCAAGTAAGTCTGGGAAATAGGGGCCATCTACTGTACAACTATAGGGGCACAGAGAGGGGAGCCTACAACTATGGGGGCACAGAGAGCGCTCTAATATTGTTGAAGCAATACACATGGGGGTTGTTTTTTTGTGGGGTGGGCATTGTGCTGGAAAAAAGAACCTAAAATGTTTGTCAGGCAGGTTCTGCAGAAATAAGTCTTGGCTAGGAGTAATCTTCAAGGCAGTCTGAGCCGGATAGAAAAGGAAAAATGTATGTAAAGGGTGTCCCGTTTTATTTTTTTTTCATAAAGGGGTACTCCACCCCTAGAAATCTTATCCCCTATCCAAAGGATAGGGGATAAGATGTCTGATTGCGGGGGTCCCACCGATGGGTACCCCTGTGATCAACCTGCTGCCCCCGGCGTTCGTTTAAAGCGTCGGGTGCAGCGCTGGAGGCTCGTGACGTCACAGGTATGCTACGCTTGTGCTGTCACGGCCACGCCCCCTCAATGCAAGTCGATGGGAGGGGGAGTGGCCGTGATGTCCCCAGCGGGGCTGGCCCCTGATGTCCCGAGCCTCCGACCTGCATCGCCAGTCATCCGGCACGGAGGATATCTGGGGTACCACAGCCCAGCGGCGGGACCCTGCCATCAGACATCTTATCTGCTATCCTTAGGATAGGGGATAAGATGTCTAGGGGCGGAGTACTCCTTTAATAATCTGGTGACCCTGGTCGTGGGGGGGGGGGGGGGGGCTGGGGAGATTTCATAAGGGGAGTAATAAGGAAGTTATATAAATTATATTTTCTCAGTTTTATTATAGACCTCTTTTTCAGGCATAGAAGCTTTTCAAGAACATTCCAAGTACAGGGCCTGAGGGGTATCAATTCAAGGTTTTTCTTAAAGTTCTTTGAATCCTTGTTTCATGCACTGCTACTTTAGGTTTGTGAAAGGCATAGTACAGTGTATATATTTTACAGGAAATGTTTTTTTCCCATTACCCATCAGACTACTCCAAATCACTTATTTGTAAATAGGTTAATTCTCTGACATTTATGGATCTAATAATGTAATAAAGTGGACAAAAAAAATATTAAGTTATACTTCAAATATACAAACCACAAATAAAATTTGCTTTGGCGAGAACAATCCAAGATCTTTTACATATTGTTTATATAGCGTCAACGTATTATGCTGTGTTGTACACATTCTTATCACAAATTAAATTGGTCTTTTAAGTGTTTTCCTTCTTATATACAAGAAAAGTCAGTCTCAGACATACCGTAACTACTATAAAAAGCCCGACAAATGGATGTCTTATCTATGGAAATCATGCAGCAATTACAGATTACCCTATGGCGGTAACAAAACATCAGCAATGCATTAGCAAGCAGTACATAGTTGTAGCGGCCCGTATAGAAGACCAAAGGTCAAGGAAGTGTATCCACTGGAAATGGATTACTGCTTGTGACCACAGATAGCTTTTATTTTCTTATATTAGGCTATGAATAAACCATTCCTATATAGAGACATTGGCAATCACCATCGGATTGTCTCATAGGGACTGTGGTTTAGGAAAATGAAACTTTTAATAGATAACATTGTTCAGAGACCGCAAGTTGATCATCCTCCATAAACTTCTGTTATTGCGACAAGGAGAAAAATATATCAATGCTGTAATATAAAAAAAGGAAGGATTTAATCTTATGGCAACATTCAAACCCTTCATAGCTGTGCATTGAGTAAAACTAGTAAGAACTTTTCCAGTAAACTAACATCTAGCTGTCCTCTTGCACAATTTAACCTCCAATGCAATCTGACAGGCATGACGCAAACACGAGCATCTTCGATTACTATACATACTGTATATACTCGAGTATAAGCCGAGTTTTTCAGAACGATTTTTCGTGCTGAAAGCGCCCCCCTCGGCTTATACTCGAATGAACGTTCCACCTGTCAATTCCTTCTCAGTGGTCTTCAACCTGCGGACCTCCAGATGTTGCAAAACTACAACTCCCAGCATGCCCGGACAGCCGTCGGCTGTCCGAGCATGCTGGGAGTTGTAATTTTGAAACCTCTGGAGGTCCGCAGGTTGAAGACCACTGCGGCCTTCGTCATCATCCAGACCCCCCCCCCCCTTTAGTTTTCTACTCCCCTCCCCTCGGTGGGAAGGAAGGGTGAGCTGGTCCGGGCCATCTATGCTGCAGGGACCGTCCGGTGGGGAGGGTTAGTTGTTCCGGGCTGTCCATTTTCACCGGGCCTGCCCCGGACTAGTGACGTTGCCTTGACGGCGACGCACAGGGACGTTCATGCGCGTCCCTGTGCATCGTCGTCAAGGCAACGTCACTAGTCCGGGCAGGCCCGGAGCGCGGAGAAGAGGGCCCCCCGGTGAAAATGGACAGCCTGGAACGACTAACCCTCCCACCGGACGCCCCCTGCAGCATAGATGGCTCAGACCAGCTCACCCTTCCATCCCACCGAGGGGAGGTGAGTAGAAAACAAAAGGGGAGGTCTGGATGATGACGAAGGCCACAGTGGTCTTCAACCTGCGGGCTGTCCGGGCATGCTGGGAGTTGTAGTTTTGCAACATCTGGAGGTCCGCAGGTTGAAGACCACTGATGTAGGGATTGATAGACGTGATGATGAAGGGAGGGGGGGGGGATGATGACGGGGGTCTGGATGACGACATGGGGGGATGATGTATTTCCCACCCTAGGCTTATAGTCGAGTCAATAATTTTTCCTGGGTTATTGGGGTGAAATTAGGGGCCTCGGCTTATACTCGAGTATATTGAAACAAAAAATAAATAAATAAATAAATATATATATATCTATATGGTAATAACAATATGCTGCACAAAGACCAGGCACGCACATACAAATACACATAACTGAAATTGCAGTGCATGTGCATGTATTTAGAACCATGAGAAATCGAATTCTAGAAGGAATCTCTATTGTTTTCTGTAACTTCTCTATCTGAAAACTCCCTGTGTCACACTTCTGGAAAATATCTAAGAAAATGAATGGCTCCATAAAGTCTGAATGTCCCGTAATTGTTTTCCTTTAAAAAAATGAAATTTACAGTATAAATAAAGCTTTTCTCCGAATGTTCCTCCCAAAAATAAACAGCAAAGTATCCACACGTGGTAAAACAGATACTTCTAGTTATCATTCATTTTAATGGTTAACCCAGAGCAGGGCGCTCTGAAGAGCGACAGAAGTGGAAATGCGAGCCAGCTCTTTACTGCTGGGAAATCACTGGGATGTTGGGTAATTAAGAGTAGATGCAAAGATCATCGGAAACAAATGGTAACAATAATTAAAAAGTCCCACAAGCCCATAAATGAAGGTTAAAGAGCCACAGAATAAACTCCGGCAAAGTTCTTACCAAGAAAGCAAACATGCAAAACAAGTTATCATATTCTGTAATGGTAAGGCCACACACAGCTGATGTACAGACCCAAACCACACTAGCATAGGTTTATTATTGGGCGACATGGCCAATAAGTCGGTATATCTTGTTGTATATCTATCAACTTTAAAAGTTCAAATGTAGTCTACTATTGGCTACCTATGGTCTGTTTCAAGTATGTTTCTATTTTTGGAGACTCAAAAGCATAGTCTACTAAGTGTAGTTGAATATATACCAGTGATATGGCCTAAAAAATATCATATAAATGGGGCCTAAGAGGCGAGTCAAAACCATGCGCACTGTTGGGGGTTTTCAGCTGTCGACCTCTGAGGCTTTACATGGCCTAATCCTAAAATCTCTTACTGTTATTACTTTACAAAGAACAAAAAGTATATATATATCACTAAAACATGATTCTATACACTGTATATTGTGCAATTTGATATATTAGTTTGGTTATGTATGTGATCCTAGATAATTGTTCTCATTACAAAACAGGACTGTACACAGAATAATTTATGGAAGGTGTAAAAAGCAAGATATTAGCTTATATAAGGACAACTTATTCTGTGGCACTGAATATATAGGTAACAATCAGTCCTTAATTTCAGTGCAACTTAAATAAAATGTCCCCATCTTAGATGCACATACGTGAGAGAGCCTCTAAAAACTCCATATAAACATTAAAGGGGTATTCCAGGGAAAAACTTTTTTATATATATCAACTGGCTCCAGAAAGTTAAACAGATTTGTAAATTACTTCTATTAAAAAATCTTAATCCTTTCAGTACTTATGAGCTTCTGAAGTTAGGGTTGTTCTTTTCTGTCTAAGTGCTCTCTGATGACACCTGTCTCGGGAAACGCCCAGTTTAGAAGAGGTTTGCTATGGGGATTTGCTTCTAAACTGGGCGGTTCCCGAGACACGTGTCATCAGAGAGCACTTAGACAGAAAAGAACAACCCTAACTTCAGAAGCTCATAAGTACTGAAAGGATTAAGATTTTTTTAATAGAAGTAATTTACAAATCTGTTTAACTTTGTGGAGCCAGTTGATATATAACAAAAAGTTTTTTCCTGGATAACCCCTTTAAAGCGACTGTACACTTTTAAGAGCAGTCAGCCTCTTTTTTAGTTGGCCAACAGGTATTTATTTTAGATTTATATATAAGAGAGGAGATTAGTGCTCTGGATGTGCCATAAAATGTAACCTTTACTAGTTATTAATTAAAATCTATAATTAGTATTCGTGATAAAGTGATTGTAGTGCTCAATGGCAGTAATACAAAACAGAAAACCGTAGGCGCACTGACCATGTTTGGCTGGGCCCAGCCACCCTAGTCGTGCAAATAAGATAAATGTAAAAACGTTGCAAGTATTTATCAATAGTACCACCAACGCGTTTCTACCACCAGTGTTGGTGGCATCATCAGGGAGGTACAACGAAAATATAATTATAAAGTAGTTCACATATAGAATAATAACCAAAAGGACCTGCAGGTAAAGTGCCCCAATGCCATACAAATATGTCTATGCGGGTATGTACATGTAATGCAAAAGTCCTATGGGAGAAGAGATGCACATTCCCCAATGGTTACTGTGTCACAGATAATAGCCTAATAGATAGAATCTGCAAATAAAATGCCCCAACACCATGCAATTGTATTTAGGCGAGTATAGACATGTAATGCATAATAGTAGAGTTCTATGGGGAAAAATACACATTCCAAGGCTATTATGTCCTAATTCAGGTGCAGGAATCCGGGGTTCTGTAGATTCACAGTGAGGATCGGGAGGTAACCTTGGTCAGTGCGCCTATGGTTTACTGTTTTGTATTACTGCCATTGAGCGCTACAATCACTTTATCACGAATACGAATTATAGATTTTAATTAATAACTAGTAAAGGTTACGTTTTATGGCACATCCGGAGCACTAATCTCCTCTCCTGTATATGATTTACAGTGGAGATCAAAAGTTTGGGCACCCCAGGTAAACATTTGTATTAATATGCATAAAGAAGCCAAGGAAAGATGGAAAAATCTCCAAAAGGCATCAAATTACAGATTAGACATTCTTATATGTCAACAAAAGTTAGATTTTATTTCCATCATTTACACTTTCAAAATAACAGAAAACAAAAAAAATGGCGTCTGCAAAAGTTTGGGCACCCTGCAGAGTTAATGTCTTGTACTGCCCCCTTTGGCAAGTATCACAGCTTGTAAACGCTTTTTGTAGCCAGCCAAGAGTCTTTCAATTCTTGTTTGAGGTATCTTTGCCCATTCTTCCTTACAAAAGTCTTCCAGTTCTTTGAGATTTCTGGGCTGTCTGTCACACACTGCTCTTTTAAGGTCTATCCATAGATTTTCAATTATGTTGAGGTCAGAAGATTGTGAAGGCCATGGCAAAACCTTCAGTTTACGCCTCTTGATGTAATCCCCCTTGGATTTCGTGGTGTGTTTAGGATCATTATCCATTTGTAGAAGCCATCCTCTCTTTAACTTCAGCTTTTTCACAGATGGCATCAAGTTAGCATCCCAAAAATGTTTTATTGAATCCATTTTTCCTTCTACTTGTGAGATGTTCCCTGTGCCACTGGCTGCAATACAACCCCAAAGCATGATTGAGCCACCCCCATGCTTAACAGTTGGACAGAGGTTCTTTTCATTTAATTCTGTTCCCCTTCTTCTCCAAATGTACCTTTGCTCATTCCGGCCAAAAAGTTCAATTTTAACCTCATCGGTCCAAAGAACTTGTTTTCAAAATGCATCAGGCTTGTCTATATGTTCATTTGCAAAGTTCAAATGCTGATTTTTCTGGTGATGACCTAGAAGAGGTTTTCTTCTGATGACTCTTCCATGAAGACCATATTTGTACAAGTATCTCTTTATAGTGGAATAGTGTACCACAACTCCAGTGTCTGCTAGATCTTTCTGGAAAGATTGTGCAGTAAAAAGTGGGTTTTGAATTGTTTTCTCACAATCCTGCGAGCTGTTCTGTCTGATATTTTTCTTGGTCTTCCAGATCTTACTATAACTTCAACTGCTCCTGAAGACTGCCATTTCTTAATTACATTCCGAACAGAGGATATTGACATCTGAAAACGTTTTGCTATCTTCTTATAGCCTTCTCCAGCTTTGTGAGCATCAACTATTTTCAGTTTCAGATTTCTAGACAACTATTTAGAAGAATCCATGTTGCTGATTGTTGGGGCAAGGTCAGATGAGTCTGGGCATTTAAAACCTTTGAGATTGACATCACCTGGTCTTCCCAGATGATGATTGAGAACAATCCATGACACTGGCAGGTATCAGCTTTTCAAAGGGGGCAGTGCATGCTATAAATTCTGCAGGGTGCCCAAACTTTTGCAGATGCCATTTTCTTGTTTTCTGTTATTTTGAAAGTGTAAATGATGGAAATAAAATCTAACTTTTGTTGACATATTATAAGAATGTCTAATCTGTAATTTGATGCCTTTTGGAGATTTTTCCAACTTTTCTTGGCTTCTTTATGCACATTAATACAAATTTTTACCTGGGGTGCCCAAACTTTTGATCCCCACTGTATGCTGGATGACAATATTGCTACCAGGTGGCTTACGTAGGACCACATACTTTTCACTACGTTTATAGTTTCTATTTTAGATTTACCCATAGATATAAATGTTCAGCTTGGAGGGACGTTATTGTGTTCTCAATGGAGGGATTGGGGCATGCCACCACCAGACAGTTTTGGCTTCTCTCTCTAAGAAGAATAGGGCCAAGCTGAAATAATCTGTCAGGGGAGAGTTGAGAGGACCCTATTCTCTTTATAAAATTGACTAGCCCTGCTAAAGTCAGTGATTCCGACTGACTTTTGACTAACCTTCATAGGGACTTTTACCTATGGTGAGATTTGAACCCAGGACCCCAGCACTGCAAGACAAAAAAACTTGACATTAAAGTATTGTTTTATTACCAATACTTAATCATCAGAAATGGAACACACAATAGTCAAAAGTTGCCCCAGCCCTTTCCTACCTTTTCACTCTTCTTACACATTAATCTCATCTAGATATGTCCTAGTCTTTTGTCCCACATGACTACCTATATACCTATATGGGTTTTCTACATAGCCTTTGTGGGGAACTACAATATAGCGCATCCTTAAAAAGTACCTGTCACCAAATAAACTTTTCTAAACTAACTCAGGTTATGTTCCCTAACTACTCCTAACACCCCTCCCACCCTTAAAAAAATGTCAGAGCTTTAAAGGGGTACTCCGCCCCTAGACATCTTATCCCCTATCCAAACATACCACATATGTTTATTTTGATTGACACAGTTTTTTTGTTTAAATGGGAAAAGGGGGGGGGGGTGATCAAACTTTTATTAGGGAAGGGGTTAAATGATCTTTATTCACTTTTTTTTCATTTTTTTTTGCAGTGTTATAGCTCTCATAGGGGGCTATAACACTGCACACAGTGATCTTTTACATTGATCAATGGTTTTTCATAGGAAACCATTGATCAATGATTCTGCCGCTTTACTGCTCAAGCCTGGATCTCAGGCACTGAGCAGTCATTCGGCGATCGGACAGCGAGGAGGAAGGTAGGGGCCCTCCTGCTGTCCTGTAAGCTGTTCGGGATGCCACGATTCCGAACAGCCCCCTGAGCTAACCGGCAAGGTCTTACCTTCACTTTAGACGAGGTGTTCAACTATGAACGCCGCGTCTAAAGGGTTAATAGCGCACGGCACCGCAATCAGTGCCGTGCGCTATTAGCCACAGGTCCCGGCCGTTGTTAGAGGCCAGGCCCGACCCGCTATGACCCGAGGGCCATACGATGGCCCCGTGTTATAGAAAGGGAGTGGGCGGAGGGCGTATAGGTATCCCCTCCGTCCCCAACAGGTTAAAAAGCTCTGTATCATACCTTTATTCTTGCTCACATAGTAAAATCTTCTAGCAGGAGAAAGTGGGTGTTTTCCCGCAGGCCTAACATCACTGAAGCCTGCTGGGGGACCATTTCCACCCTCAAATGGTTGCAGTGCTGTGATAAATAAAAGACCTCAGGCTCTGTGCATCTTTCAGTGAGGCTCTTTGGATATTTCAGTGAGGCTCTGTGCAGCTTTCAGTGAGGCTCTGTGCAGCTGTCAATCAAGCTCAGTGCAGAGAAACACTTTGAGTTTGGACTCCGGCCAGGCCGGGAGGAGACCAAACTCACTGTATTAATTGTGGCAGGGAACAGAACCGCGCCACCTAGAGGCTGTTTTGTTCTATTACATTTTTATCATATTTCTGTTGATAATTTTAAAAGCAAGTGAATGAGAAAGTGTCTAGTTCTGCTAATTACACAAGGAAAACTATATTAAAAGTTTTTATTTGGTGACTCTTTAAGTCTTGGTCCTCATATTGTGTTGTGTTACTAGCGGTTAAGGTGGACACTTACTCATACACCATTTATAGTGACTGATAGGCACAGCATAAACAATGCCTTTAACAAAATTTCACATAAATTGTCAGTTTGGGAAATCTGATCCACAATCAGGTTGTAATATGAATGATAAAAAGGTATCCATAGTACAGTCATGTGAAAACGGTATAAGACTATGTTGTGATGACAGTTGTGTATTGTTTCAGTGACTCCTCTGTTATTGGGTAGTCTTAACATTTATAGAGCCAGCAAAACATTTGTTTATTTGTCCAGGGGTTATTGTCAGCTGTTTCGGTTTCTAATTTGTGTACAAATAAATGAGATCTTCTGGCACCACAGAGATGCTCAGAATTCCAGCAGACACTTAAATGGGTATTTCGTCATTGTTATTAATTTCTCCAGAAACACTGGTAGTGAAAAATGTCAGACACGAGGAGGGTCATCTTACACCACATTCTTGGACATGTGCCAGTCCTTTAGTTTGACGTAATTATTTAAACGTAACATCTCATTGACTCCAGTCTGATAATACAGAAGTAAACAACTGCAGATACATATGTACAGCAGATCATAATAAAGCAGCTTTACACTACAACACAACTAAAACAGAAACCTACATGACTGTCTATAGAACAACAGACAAAGGCTGCAAGAAAATGCGATTCCCATATTAGCTAACTGATGTTATGCAATTCTGTAATACAACAGTGTAAGATAACCAAAGGAAAAAATAACTAACTTTATTGTCTCTTATAAACAATTTGTAGCGCCTTGCTTTTAGCCTGACAATACTGTTCTACACTTAATAGCTCCCAGAATTAAGCTGTTGTCATAGATTACAAAAAGAGTGCAACACTTGCCTACAGGTTATTTGTAGTATTGCAGCTCAAGCCCATTCATTTCAATAGGTGAGCTGCAAAAAATACAGAAAGGGAAATTTACTGAAGTCCAGCATTTTAGCTAAATATGTTGGAGTAAGTTGCAACAAACGTATGAAGGGTTTCAGGTCTCTTAATGGGGTACTCCGCCCCTAGACATCTTATTCCCTATCCAAAGGATAGGGAGTAAGATGTCAGATCGCCGCGGTCCCGCTGCTGGGGAGCCCTGGGATCCTTGCTGCGGCACCCCGCTATCATTACAGCACAGAACGAGTTCGCTCTGTGCGGAATGACGGGCGATAAGGGGGATGGAGCAGCGTGACGTCATGGCTCCGCCCCTCGTGACATCACGGCCCATCCCCTTAAAGCAAGTCTATGGGAGGGGGCATGACGACCGCCACGCCCCCTCCCATAGACTTGTATTGAAAGGGGCGGGCAGTGACGTCACGAGGGGCGGAGCCGTGACATAACGATGCTCCAGCCCCTGTACTGCCCGTCATTACGTGCAGAGCGAACTCGCTCTGTGCTGTAATGAGAGCGCGGTGCCGCAGCGGGGATCCCAGGGCTCCCCAGCAGCGGCTCCCCGGCAATCTGACATCTTATACCCTATCCTTTGGATAGGGGATAAGATGTCTAGGGGCGGAGTACCCCTTTAAGAAGTCAGTGGCATCTGTGAATTTTCACACAGTGGGATCGGAACAGAGTCCTAGTCAGAAGATAGCTGTCTGGTGAGAGAAGCATCAGCCCACATGTAAGGCATAGATTCTTACTGCCACAGGCAATTTTTTCCCCCCCCAGAGTGGTCCTTTAATATTGACAGGAAAGCTGTGTGTTCTTTACTTATAAACTGGTATAGTGGCTCCTATATCATGGGATATATAAAATACACTCTTCATGATTTTCTTTTTATATTAAAAACTCTATACAATAGAATAGTCCCAATAAGCCTACAACTGAATAAAGTACTAGAACTCCAGTAAAATTAAAAGGTTCTTCAGTAAAATTACAAAAGGGTGCTACAAAGGTTACACCAGTGATGCAGAAGTTCAGAATACATGGACGATGTACATACTGGATATGATGAAGCTTGTATATTAATAATAGGAGAGCCCAAATAAAGAGGAGAAAAAAAGTGGAACTACAAGTACATTTCAGTCCAACGTTGTTCTTTTGGCCATACCTGGTACCTTGTCAACTGACGCAAAGACAGAGCGTTGCACGGCAACGTCACTCCCAACACGGCGAGATTGTTCATAAAACCGAAAGGGCAGATGCTGAGCTGATGAGGAGCTATGTCCAAAACCCATCACTTCTTTAGATGGCTGGACTGGTAGATCTAAGAGAGCTGGAAAAAGGCGAGAGAAATGGCAATTACCAGCTTTGCCTTACTAATGGTTCATCACTACTTCATAATTCATTTAAAGGGGTAATTTGGAGAAAGAAAAAAAATATATTTTTTTATTTTAGAATGCTCAGAGTAACAGCAGAACATTAAAAAACCATGAACTCCCCTACCAATCATCCACCATCATTCTATTGTGTCTGTGCCAGTCCTGCTGGTCAGAGCTTACTGTTCTCAATGCATAGGAAGTTCTGGCTCAGCCAATCACTGGCTAAGGTGGATCACTACTATGGCCAGTGACTGGCTGAGTGAGCATTTCCTATAAGCTGGTATAGAGAAAAGGAAGCTCTGAGCAGTGGGACAGGCATAGTTGGAACAGCACTGAAAAGAGATCAGCAGAAGGTGCACATAAATGGTTATTCAAAAAGGATGGTTATAGCCTTGGTATTTATAACCAAGAGATAATGAAAAGACACAATAAATTCAAGTTCTGTCTACACACTACAAACGCACAATGTCATTTCCATTGGTAGCACGACAGACGTCTAGGTAGTAGTCCAGTTCTGCCCTGAGGAGTGCAAGCATGTCCTTGGATATGTACTCCACTACCTTAAGGGTTAGTAATAGAGGGGTAATAGGGGAGTGGTAATAGAGAAAAGATCAGATTGAATGCAGCTAGGCGCGTTCAAGTGAAAAAAAAATTCAGAACCCTGACAAACATCCCTTACCTTTGTATTACAGTCGATATTATTAAAAGATGGTTGCATTAGTGTGTTTTATAAAAAAAAAATATATATGACCATGTAACGTTTTCTGGTCATCTGCTTGCTTTTAATGATTCATCATAGACATTAGATATTTCTGGTAGCATGGTCCTCCATTCAGAACCCACAAAACGTAAGCATTTAAAGGAGTCTATGGTTTTAAAAGAGCTTTTTTTTTTTGTTAATCCATTAGAGTACCTGCCTGATGGCTCAATCTCCAGTTCCTTACTTTCTTCAAACTGATAGATCGAAGATCATTTATGACCAGAATAAAGGGCAATTTAAAAGGTTACTTTAAAAGATCATTCAGAGGAGGAAAGAGGTGCTGGAGACGTGAGGTGTCAGGCTGCTCCTCTGATGGTTTTTACTCCTAAAAAGACAGAGTAGCTTGCAGGTTATGTAAAACATGCAGACTAGGGACAATAAACTGAATACCATAATAAAGAGAATTTTTTTTGCACCACAATAAGTACAAGGCATAAAAAACAAGTTGCCCTCAATGGTGTCCATAGCCTTATATGAATATGATAATTGGTGTAACTTGTTTTGGCAAAATTGGTTAAAACAAGACCTTGCAAACATGCAATCTCATGCAAAATGTATAAGCAATGATAATCGCTGTCATTAAATGTGTACTGACTTTGCATGTATTTCTTATAAACCCAGGCCACTGGCCAAATTTTAATAAAAGTGAAACAATTATTAATAAAAGCAAGTAAGGTTACAATTTCGAAGTGACTTCTCCAAATCATAAAAAAAAATCTGAACAAGTGGGAAACCACACAACTTACAGTAAACCAAGAATATATAATATAATACATATATATATATATATATATATATATATACATATAAATATAACAAAGTATACAGCCAGCACATAAGATAAACTTTTTCTTTTTGACCATGGACTTTATTTTTGTTCTGGTCGCTAAGTATAGGTCTTTGACACACAATTTCTGATAATCCTGGACACGTTAGTAGAGAACTCTTATTGCCAGGTACATTAAAGGGGTACTCTGCCCCTAGACATTGATAAGATGTCAGATCGCCGCGGTCCTGCTGCTGGGGACCCCCGGGATTGCCGCTGCGGCACCCCGCTGTCATTACTTCACAGAGAGAGTTCGCTCTTTGCGTAATGACGGGCAATACAGGGGCCGGCGCAGCGTGACGTCATGGCTCTGCCCCTCGTGACATCATGGCCCGCCCCCTTAATACAAGTCTATGGCAGGGGCATCACGACCGCCACGCCCCCTCCCATAAACTCGTATTGAGGGGGGAGGGCCGTGAAGTCACAAGGGGCGGGGGCGTAACGTAACGATGCTCCGGCCCCTGTATTGCCCGTCATTACGTGCAGAGCAAACTCGCTCTGTGCAGTAATGAAAGCGGGGTGCTGCAGCAGTGATCCCCGGGGTCCCCAGCAGCAGGACCACGGCGATCTGACATCTTATCCCCTATCCTTTGGATAGGGGATAAGATGTCTAGGGGCGGAGTACCCCTTTAAGAGTCCTTCTTAAGCCATTGAAGCCTTAAAGGGGTTGTCTGGGAAGCAGGAAAGGTCCTTTCTTTTCCGCTTCCCATTACCTACTTTTGCACCTGGCCCAGTCTCATAAATCTACCAAGACAGGGAAGTATATCTGAGCCAGTTACTATCTCATGCAGGCAAAAAAAAAACACTCCCGCAAAGAATGACCAATAGCTGCAGGATACTGCCAATCTTGTGGATACATCATACAACTATTTGACATTAGTGATAGTAGTGACTAGCACCCGCTACCCTATTGTCTTTGAAGGGGTACTCCACTAGCCAGCATTCGGAAGTAAATGTTACGAACACTGTTTTCGTGCTGCGGGGGTCAGCCACGCCCCTCGTGACATCACGGCCTTGCCACCTCAATGCTAGTCTATGGGAGAGGGCATGACGGCTGTCACGCCCCCTCCCATAGACTAGCATTGAGGGGTCAAGGCCGTGATGTCACGAGGGGCGTGCCCTACCCCCTCAGTGCGAAAACAGCATTCGAAACATTTACTTCCAAACGCTGGCCAGTGGAGTACCCCTTTCAAGGTATACTTACAAGAAGGGTCAGAGGACAGAAGTAAGTACCAGGGAGCAGAACACGTAGGACCCTTTCTTTTCCCCATACAACCCCTTATAGGGGTTGAATAGGCTCTCGCAGCATTCTATAGTTACAATCTGCATAATATTAAGTAACTTTGTATATCACTTTGCTCTCTGAACTCACCCCCCTCTCTCATCTCTTTCTTCACCCCTTCACTCTTGATGGACTTGTATTGGCAGCATTTAACTGATCTATTAATTAATTGCTAGTCTGTTTTGTAAACACAGGACAGTACTGAACAGATTGTTTTCTCTAATGAGATATATTACAAAAGTTTGCAAAGTTTGTTGAAACAAAGATGATTCAAATCCACCACATTTTCTTGGTAAATATGTTGGAATTTTTGGAAAATGTCGGGAACACACCCCCTTTCCCCGAGGGCCACATATGTTTTTCGGGTTCTCTCAGTAAAATGGGGAGTTGGTCAGGTTTTTTTTTCAATTCTGGCGCAAATTCTGGCAAAGACATCAGAATCTGGCGCACAACCCAACAAAACAGGTTGGGTTTACAATAGTAAATCAAGGCCTGTGTGTAAATATTTATTGGCCATTGTTCATATAGTGTCATTGTGTGCTGCAGGGCTGTACACAGATTGTAATACCCATAGCCTAAATTCCCCATGTAACACTAGGGCTAATTTCTTAGGAAGCCAATTAAAGGGGTTCTCCGGTGCTTACACATCTTATCCCCTATCCAAAGGATAGGGGATAAGATGCCTGATCGCGGGAGTCCTGCCGCTGGGGATAGCTATCACGACCCCTCCCGTAGGCTTGCATTGAGGGGCGGAGCGTGACATCACACGGGGGCGGAGGCGTGACGTCACACGCCGCCGGCCCGGTGGTCACACGTAATCAGACCCAGAGCGAACACGCTCCGGGGACTGATTACAAACGGGGTGCCGCGTGCAAGATCACGGGGGTCCCCCGCGAACAGGCATCTTATCCCCTATCCTTTGGATAGGGGATAAGATGTGTAAGCACCGGAGAACCCCTTTAATCTATCAATATGTTTATTAAGTGCTGAAAGAGTCATCTGAACACTTGGCTCATGTGGTGATCTCCAAGGTTCTTCACTATTAACAATGTATCTATGTAGATGACTAATATGACTTAATACATAAAATGTCAGACAATAGGTTTAGACAGAAATTTCAGATGGTAACACAGATTAAATAGGCACCGTCAGAATCAAAAACTCTCTATATGTTGTAGATTGTGGAAAAACAATAACCTTTCTAAAATACTTAATTTAAAAATATATACCTACACATTTTTTTTTATTTTTATTTTTTACAGAAATCCTGGTATGATGATCATCTTGGTCCCAGCAGGAGCACAGGCTACAACAAACTTCAGAAAGGGAGGGCAGAACAAGCACTACTCTGTGCTCACGACTGTCCTGTCTATCAGACTGCAGTATGAATCTAAATTATATAAAAAGTTTTTGTTGACAACAGAAACACTTTAAAGGAAAATAAACTTTCAAAATGTGTCTCATGTGCCAGGCAAAAACACGATTATAATTTGTCTGGTTGACAGTGTTGTAAAAACAGGAACCATTTAAAAAAAAAATTGCATGTTTCTTAACATGAGAGTCCAGGTTATAGTGATCCTGGTAACAGTGAAGTCACTGAGGTTTTGTTTGTTTTTTGTTTACAGGTTATAGTGCTTCTGTTTACAGAGAAATCACTGAAGTTTTGTTTGTTTAGGTATTTCCAAGTCATTCGGCACGGCATGATCTGCACTGTGATAACTACCGATGTGGTAGTGTTCCTGGGTTAATCCTACCCACAATTTTGTCTGCTTGGACTAGGAAAATACCTATATATATATATATATATATATATATATATATATATATATATACATATATATACATATATACACATATATATATATATATATATATATATATATAAGCTATACTTACCTACCTCTGGTCCACCTTTTTTATTTTTATTTTTTTTTTAAAGCTAGAACACAACTTTAATGTGATCAAACAATTGCAATGTAAAGCATAGTAGATGGGAAGAATTTCCATCACTCATTAGACAGAAGGGGTATTTGCCAGTTAAATTACCACCACGCAGCAGTTATGGACAGGGCCGGCTCTGCCCCCCTCTTGATGAGGGCTCCGCTCTGCCAGCTGCAATAAAGTTAGTCAGCATCCGAAGCACCCACCCATCCGAAGCACCCACCCATCCGAAGCGCCTGCCCATGAAGCAAAACCCCCACCTGTACTATATAATCAGCATTTTTCAGCCTGCAAGAGGAGAGCAGCGCTATCTCCGAGGCAGACGGAACGATCACTAAGGTCAGGTCCATCTAACATCCTGACATTGCGGAGCCAATGGGCGGGGTCAAAGGGCGGCAAAATAAGCTTTTGCCTAGGGTGGCAAAAATCCTTGCACTAGGCCTGGTTATGGATGATAGAAATGATGATAGAAACTAAAAAGCATCAAGGCAGCAAATACAAAATATGTAGCAGGTACCTATGGGATAATGGCTTAAAGTGGTTGTCCATCATTGACGACACATTGCCAGTAATTCTGAGGATCCAACCACAGAAATTTGGCCATAATGCAAAGCTCAACATAGCACCTGGTCTGGAGCAGTGATGTGTCATATTGGAACAGAGCCCATTCAAGCGAACAGAGTTGTACTGCGGGTTTCTGAAATAAAGTGAAGCTTCCCAGGAGAGAACAGGTATACTGTACCTAGTGCTGCAATCTCTTTGTTGTAGGGATCAAGGTTGCAGTGGTCTGACTGCCACCAATTTAACATGATTATTGTATTATAGCAAACCTAACATAAAACTGCTGTTAGCAAAACATTGTGATGGGAAATGTACATATGTCCAGAACAATGCATCCAACTAGGTACAGTGGGGAAAAAAAGTATTCAGTCAGCCACCAATTATGCAATTTCTCCCACTTAAAAAGATGAGAGAGGCCTGTAAATTTTCATCATAGGTATACCTCAACTATGAGAGACATAATGAGAAAAAAAATCCATAAAATCTCATTGTCTGATTTTTAAAGAATTTATTTGCAAATCATGGTGGAAAATAAGTATTTGGTCACCTACAAACAAGCAAGATTTCTGGCTCTCACAGACCTGTAACAACTTCTTTAAGAGTCTCCTCTGTCCTCCACTCACTACATGTATTAATGACACTTGTTTGAGGTTGTGGACAGGTGTCTTTTGTACTGATAACAAGTTAAAACAGTCACACTCCAAACTCCACTATGGCCAAGACCAAAGAGCTGTCAAAGGACCTGCACCAGGCTGGGAAGACTGAACTTGTAATAGGCAAACAGCTTGGTGTGAATAAATCAACTGTGGGAGCAATTATGAGAAAATGGAAGACATCCAAGACCACTGATAATCTCCCTCGATCTGGGGCTCCACGCAAAATCTCACCCCATAGTTTCAAAATGATCACAAGAACGGTAAGCAAAAATCCCAGAACCACACGGGGGGACCTAGTGAATGACCTGCAGATATCTGGGACTAAAGTAGCAAAGGCTACCATCAGTAACACACTACACCTCCAGGGACTCAAATCATGCAGTGCCATAAGTGTCCCCCTGCTTAAAGGAGAACTACGGGATTGAAAATGTTATCCCCTATCCTAAGAATAGGGGATAAGTTTCAGATCGCGGGGGGTCCGACCGCTGGGGCCCCCCACGATCTCCCGTACGGGGCATGGCTCTCTGCATAGAGAGCACGTGTCGACCACCGCATGAGGTGGCGGCTGACACGCGCCCTCCATTTACTGCTATGGGAGACCCCAAGCGCTGCCTTCGGCAATTTCCGGCTCTCCCATAGCAGTGTATGGAGGGGGCGTGTCGGCCACTGCTTCGTGCGGTGGTCAACACGCCCTCTCTAACCAGAGAACCGGGGCCCCGTACGGGAGATCGCGGGGGGCCCCAGAGGTCGGACCCGCGCGATCTGAAACTTATCCCCTATCCTTAGGATAGGGGATACATTTTTCAATCCCGTAGTTCTCCTTTAAGCCAGTACATGTTCGGGCCCATCGGAAGTTTGCTAGAGAGCATTTGGATCATCCAGAAGAGTATTGGGAGAATGTCATATGGTCAGATGAAACTAAAGAACAACTTTTTTGCTAACTCGTCGTGTTTGGAGGAGAAAGAATGCTGTGTTGCATCCAAAGAACACCATACCTACTGTGAAGCATGGGGGTGGAAACATCATGCTTTGGGAATTTTTTTCTGCTAAGGGACCGGGACGACTGATCCATGTAAAGGAAAGAATTAATGGGCCATGTATTGTGAGATTTTCAGTGAAAACCTTCTTCCACCAGCAAGGGCATTGAAGATGAAACGTGGCTGGGTCTTTCAGCATGACAATGATCCCAAACACACCACCAGGGCAATGAAGGAGTGGCTTAGTAAGAACCATTTCAAGGTCCTGGAGTGGCCAGCCAGTCTCCAGATCTAAACCCCATAGAAAACCTTTGGAGGTAGTTGAAAGTCTGTGTTGCCCAGTGACAGCCCCAAAACATCACTGCTCTAGAGGAGATCTGCATGGAGGAATGGGCCAAAATACCAGCAACAGTGTGTGAAAACCCTATGAAGACTTACAGAAAATGTTTGACCTCTGTAATTGCCAACAAAGGGTATATAACAAAGTATTGAGATGAACTTTTGTTATTGACCAAATACTTATTTTCCACCATAATTTGCAAATAAATTCTTAAAAAATCAGACAATGTGATTTTATAGATTTTTTTCTCATTATGTCTCTCATAGTTGAGGTATACCTATGATGAAAATTACAGACCTCTCATCTTGTTATGTGGGAGAACTTGCAAAATTGGTGGCTGACTGAATACTTTTTTTCCCCACTTTCCATCAATTTGTATAACTCTGCAGCCCTTCACCTAGGGCATACAGTCATGGCTGTAAATGTTGGCACCCTTGAAATTTTTCAAGAAAATTAAGTATTTCTCACAGAAAAGGATTGCAGTTTATTCACATGTTTATTCATGTTTGTGTGTATTGGAACTAAATGGGAGGAAACAAAGCAAATTGGACATAATGTCACACCATACTCCAAAAATGGTCTGGACAAAATTATTGGCACCCTTCCAAAATTGTGGATAAAATGAGATTGTTTCAAGCATGTGATGCTCCTTTAAACTCACCTGGGGCAAGTAACAGGTGTGGGCAATAGTAAAATCATACCTGAAAGTAGATAAAAAAGGAGAGAAGTTCACTCAGTCTTTGCATTGTGTGTGTGTGTGCGCCACACTAAGCATGGACAACAGAAAGAGAAGAAGAGAACTGTCTGAGGACTTGAGAACCAAAAGTGTGGAAAAATATCAACAATCTCAAGGTTATAAGTACATCTCCAGAGATCAAGATTTGCCTTATCTACAGAGCGCAACATTTTCAAGAAGTTTGCAACCCATGGGACTGTAGATAATCTCCCTGGGCATGGACGGGAGAGAAAAATAGATGAAAGGTGTCAATGCAGGATCATTCGGATGGTGGATAAGCAGCCCCAAACAAGTTCCAAAGATATTCAAGCTGTCCTGCAGGCTCAGGGAGCATCAGTTTCAGCCCGAACTATCCATCGACATTTAAATGAAACAAAACGTTATGGCAGGAGACCCAGTAGGACCCCACTGCTGACACAGAGACATAAAAAAGCAAGACTACATTTTGCCAAAATGAACTTGAGTAAGCCAAAATCCTTCTGGGAAAACATCTTGTGGGACCAAATGAGACCAAGATAGAGCTATTTGGTAAAGCACATCATTCTACTGTTTAAACTGAATGAGGCCTACAAAGAAAAGAACACAGTACCTACAGTGAAATATGGTGGAGGTTCAAAGATGTTTTGTGGTGTTTTGCTGCCTCTGGCACTGGGTGCCTTGAATGTGTGCAAGGCATCATGAAATCTGAGGATTACCAATGGATTTTGGGTTGCACTGTACAGCCCAGTGTCAGAAAGCTGGGTTTGCGTCCGAGATCTTGGGTCTTCCAGCAGGACAATGATCCCAAACATACGTCAAAAAGCACCCAGAAATGGATGGCAACATAGTGCTGGAGAGTTCTGAAGTGGCCATCAATGAGTCCAGATCTAAATCCCATTGAACAACTGTGGAGAGATCTTCAAATTTCTGTTGGGAAAAGGCCCTTCCAATAAGAGAGACCTGGAGCAGTTTGCAAAGGAAGAGTGGTCCAACATTCTGGCTGAGAGGAGTAAAAAACTTATTGATGGTTATAGGAATTGACTGATTTCAGTTATTTTTTCCAAAGGGTGTGCAACCAAATATTAAGTTAAATGTGGCAATAATTTTGTCCAGCCCATTTTTGGAGTTTGGTGTGACATTATGTCTATTTAGCTTTTTTTCCTGCCCTTTTTAGTTTAGTTCCAATACACACAAAGGGAATAAAAATGTGTATAGCAAAACAGGTGTTACTGCAATCCTTTTCTGTGAGAAACACTTCATTTTCTTGAAAAATTTCAGCGGTGCCAACATTTACGCCCATTCCTGTATGACATTACAGAGCCATTTCAATACTGAGCTGTTTGCTTAGTTTTATGTACAGTCCCTTTAAGGAATCAGCACTTTCCAGTCCATGCTTTTACAGGTATTCTGACAGCATCTCCCAATGCACCTGATTTAAGGCTTTCATGACACATTTAATATTTTGAGCTTTTACAGAACCATTACAATTATGAGACACTACCTCTGTGACAGACAATATATGGGCTACTATAACTTAAGTTATTACAGCTCTATAAAAATGTGCAGTTATTGGACATTTGACGATTCCTAATAATTGATGAGCAGCCAATCAATACAGATAAAACCAATAAACTGGGGACATTTTTCCTCCAATCTTTCAGAATGATATAATTCTTAGAATATGTGAAAAGTGACTGTTAAACCAAATCAGTAAATCCATTTAATAGTAACATCCCAGATCCAGGTCACCTGTACAGGCGCTTAGGCTTTCTTTCGGACTATTTGTATGGCCATACTATGACCATTATTAACACAAATTGCTGTGGCTCTGTGGTGTGATTTTTGGCTGCAAAGTTTAAAACAAGTTGAAAAAAGTTGTTCAGATGATATAAACATTCTAGCCAAAAATCGTACCGCAAAACTGCGAAAAATAAACATAAAAAATGTGTGCAGGTTTAATGTGCAACAAAAAGATTTTGAAATTCAGCATGTGTAAAAGTGCCCATAACCCCTTAAAGGGGTACTCCGCTCTAAACATCTTATCCACTATCAGCAGAGACCGCGGGGGTCCCCAGCAGCGGGAGCCCCGCAAACTAACACCTTGTCCCCTATCCTTTGGATAGGGGAAAAGATTAGAGATGAGCGAACTTACAGTAAATTCGATTCGTCACAAACTTCTCGGCTCGGTAGTTGATAACTTATCCTGCATAAATTAGTTCAGCTTTCAGGTGCTCCGGTGGGCTGGAAAAGGTGGATACAGTCTTGGAAAGAGTCTCCTAGGACTGTATCCACCTTTTCCAGCCCACGGGAGCACCTGAAAGCTGAACTAATTTATGCAGGATAAGACATCAACTGCCGAGCCGAGAAGTTCGTGACGAATCAAATTTACTGTAAGTTCACTCCTCTCTAGAAAAGATGTTTAGGCCAATTTTCGTTTTTGCACTTTTTTTTTCTCCTCCCCTTCTAAAAATAAAAACTCTTTCAATTTTACACCTACAGACCCATATAAGGGCTTGTTTTTCTTATTACTTATTTTATACCAAAAAACGATTTGTGGGGTGAAATTAAAAAAAAAATGACATTTTGTAACTTTTGGGGGCTTCCGTTTCTACGCAGTGCACTTTCTGGTAAGAATGACACCTTCTCTATATTCTAGTCCATACAGTTACAAGGATACCCAAATTATGTAGGCTTTATTAAATTTTACTACTTAAAAAAAAATTATAACTACATGCACCAAAATTGGTTTGTTTAAAATAGTTCTATTCTGACTCCTATAAAGTTTTAATTTTTTCGCATACGGGGCTATATGAGGGCTCATTTTTTGCACCATGGTCTGTAGTTTTTATCAGTATCATTTTTTTTTTGATGGGACTTTTTGATTGATTTTTATAAAATTTTTATGGTATATGAAGTGACCAAGAATTCACAATTGGACTGTGGTATTTTTTTTACATGTACGCCATCGACCGTGCACTTTAACTAACCTTATATTTTAATAGTTCGGACATTTAAGCACGCGGCGGCACCACATATGATTATTTTTTTATTACATTAATTTTATTTAAAAAAATGGAAAAAGGGGGATTCAAACCTTTATTAGGAAGGGGTTAATTCATTATTATTAACTTTTTTTTTTTTTTACACATTTTTTTTGTCCCCATAGGGACGTCCAGATCTATTTACTATTTAACCACATTCTAATTTGATCTAAAGGGTTAAAAGGGGTAGTCCCTTCTCTGCTCTTCTGGGTTTGCAGCAGCCAGAGGTGGTTGGAAAAGCAGTTAAGGGTACATTCCCACACAACGTATTTGCTGCGTATTTGCTGCTGCGTATTTTATTTTCTCTGTTGAAGTCAATGGGTAGGAAAATACGCAGCACCAAATACACAGCAAATACGCAGCAAAATACACCGTGTGGGAATGTACTCTTAAGCAGGGAAGTTTAGCAATTTGTGTAGCTCCAATTGACTTTAATGGGAGCTGCATGCTATACTGTTTATATAAACTCCCCAAGTTACACAAACAGCGTAGCTCGTGGGGCTAGAGTCCTGAGCAATGCCTATAGGTGTGGTGTTTTGGTGTGCTGTGTATTCCAAAAGAAACAACAAATTGACACCTATATACATCACCGGAAACCCACACTGTAGATAATTACTTTCACTAGGCCAATTATGTATACATGCAGAAATGCAAAAGGGCATAGTGATGCATAGGATGCACAGATAATAATAGCACATAGTATAAGTAAAGTGCTAAGACACTATCTAAAGTGCCATATGCCAACAAAAAGGCAAGCTCAGTAAAGACAAACAAAAAGCAATATATAAAGGTTTTGTATCGGCATAGGGTCCAGCATGACACTACTCCAGCGTACGTTTCGACACTCACACCTACGTCAGTCCTAGTCAAAAAAGTGTTGACGTGGCGTCCTCCCCAACCATGCACTCATCCATAACTTTGTATATAGGGTTTGTATATGCTACTTTTTGTTTGTGTCCTCTGAACTCACATTTTTATTCTAACATTTTACCAATAAAAGATATATAAATAACATTTTACCAATATATCTATATCTCTCCCAGGGCGAAGGACATCCCGAAACGTGCATTGGGGTGGAGTCACTCCAGCTTACCATTGTACACTGTTGCACTTTATTGGTATGTATGCATTACCTGGTTGTTATAGCATGGATTTAGTGGGTGAATGTTCCACTGGTAGATATATACACTACATGTGAATACTTACATTGGGCACTTTTTGATTTATGTTAATGACGTGTGTCAGCGCGGAGTGGCGCCCTTTTTCTCCATCCAGTGGAGTTTCTTTCTCCCTTGTTTGTGTATTGAATTTTACATATATTTAATGTATATAAATATATTTATTTTATATTCTAATAATTGACCCCGTCCTCTCTTTGGGTATACAAGTGTGCATTGGAGTACACAATAGGCCATATGTTGCTATATGTTATGCACAAGCAGTTATACATTGATAACTATTAGCGCATTTGCCTTTTTGGTATATATATATATAGCTGAGTACCGGGCGTTGCCAGGTTTTTCCTTCCTAATCCTTGTTGGGGAGGAAAATAAACAAAGGAGGAAGCTTTTGACTTCATATCCTGTCCTCATATCCTGTCCTCATATCCCAACCTCATATTCTGTCCTCTTATCCCGACCTCCTATCCCGAACTCTTATCCTGTCCTCCTATGCCGTCGTCCTATCCTGTCCTCCTCTGCCGACCTCCTATCCCGACCCCCTATCCCGACCCCCTATCCCGACCTCCTATCTCGTCCTCCTATCTCGTCCTCCTATCCCGTCCTCCTATCCCGTCCTCCTATCTCGTCCTCCTATCTCGTCCTCCTATCCCGTCCTCCTATCCCGTCCTCCTATCCCGTCCTCCTATCTCGTCCTCCTATCCCGTCCTCCTATCCCGACCTCCTATCTCGTCCTACACTACACTACACTAACACCTAATAAAGAGTAAAACACTACATATACACCCCCTTACACTGTCCCCCCCAATAAAAATGAAAAACGTATTGTATGGCAGTGTTTCCAAAACGGAGCCTCCAGCTGTTGCAAAACAACAACTCCCAGCATTTCCGGATAGCCACTGACTGTCCAGGCATGCTGGGAATTTAGCAAGAGCTGGAGGCACCCTGTTTGGGAATCACTGGCGTAGAATACCCCTATGTCCACCCCTATGGAATTCCTAATTTAGTCCTCAAATGCGCATGGCGCTCTCTCACTTTGGAGCCCTGTCATATTTCAAGGAAACAGTTTAGGGCCACATATGGGGTATCTCCATACTCGGGAGAAATTGCACTACAAATTTTGGGGGGCTTTTTCTCCTTTTACCCCTTATGAAAAGGAAAAGTTGGGGCTACACCAGCTTGTTAGTGTAAAAAAAAAAAAATTTTACACTAACATGCTGGTGTTGCCCTTTACTTTTTATTTTCACAAGCGTTAAAAGGAAAAAAAGACCCCCAAAATTTGTAACACAATTTCTCCTGAGTACAGAAATACCCCAGATGTGGTCGTAAAATGCTCTGCGGGCGCACAACAAGGCTCAGGAGTGAGAGCGCACCATGTACATTTGAGGTCTAAATTGGTGATTTGCACAGGGGTGGCTGATTTTACAGCGGTTCTGACATAAATGCAAAAAAATAAATACCCACATGTGATCCCATTTTGGAAACTACACCCCTCACGTAATGTAATAAGGGGTACAGTGAGCATTTACGCCTCACAGGTGTCTGACAGATTTTTGGAACAGTGGTCCGTGAAAATGAAACATTTTATTTTTCATTTGCACAGCCCACTGTTCCAAAGATATGTCAAACGCCAGTGGGGTGTAAATACTCACTGCACCTCTTATTAAATTCTGTGAGGGGTGTAGTTTCCAAAATAGGGTCACATGTGGGGGGTTCCACTGTTCTGGTACCACGGGGGGGGGGGCTTTGTAAACGCACATGGCCCCTGACTTCCATTCCAAACAATTTTTTTCCCAAAAGCTCAATGGCGCTCCTTCTCTTCTGAGCATTGTAGTGCACTTGACGTCCACACATGGGGTATTTGCATACTCAGAAGAGATGGGGTTACAAATTTTAGGGGGTCTTTTCTGCTATTAACCCTTGCAAAAATGTGAAGTTTGGGGGGAAACACATTTTAGTGGAAAAAAAAAAATATTTTTTTTACATATGCAAAAGTCGTGAAACACCTGTGGGGTATTAAGGCTCACTTAATTCCTTGTTACTGTTACGCCGAGCGCTCCGGGTCCCTGCTCCTCCCCGGAGCGCTCGCAGCGTTCTCTCATTCGCAGCGCCCCGGTCAGACCTGCTGACCGGGTGCGCTGCGATATTACTCCCAGCCGGGATGCGATTCGCGATGCGGGACGCGCCCGCCTTTGATGCGCATCTCGGCTCCCGTACCTTACCCGTTCCCCGTCTGTGTTGTCCCGGCGCGCGCGGCCCCGCTCCTTAGGGCGCGCGCGTGCCGGGTCTCTGCCATTTAAAGGCCCGCTGCGCCACTGATTGGCGCAGCAGGCCTAATCAGTATTCTCACCTGTGCACTCCCTACTTATACCTCACTTCCCCTGCACTCCCTCGCCGGATCTTGTTGCCATTGTGCCAGTGAAAGCGTTCCCTTGTGTGTTCCTAGCCTGTGTTCCAGACCTCCTGCCTTTGCCCCTGACTACGATCCTTGCTGCCTGCCCTGATCTTCTGCTACGTCCGACCTTGCTCTTGTCTACTCCCTTGTACCGCGCCTATCTTCAGCAGTCAGAGAGGTTGAGCCGTTGCTGGTGGATACGACCTGGTTGATAGAAAAGTAGAACAATGTCCAGCACAAAGCACGATGCAAGAAGAAATTTATTGTAGATACACACAGCAAACAGCAACACGGATCATGGAGTAGAGTGACGCGTCACTCTACTCCATGATCCGTGTTGCTGTTTGCTGTGTGTATCTACAATAAATTTCTTCTTGCATCGTGCTTTGTGCTGGACATTGTTCTACTTTTCTATTGTTCGTCCTCGTGGTGTCCGCACGAGTCCGTGCACTGAGGCGGCGGTGGAGAGCTGGACGATCTTTCTATTCCTATACGACCTGGTTGCTACCGCCGCTGCAAGACCATCCCGCTTTGCGGCGGGCTCTGGTGAATACCAGTAGCAACTTAGAACCGGTCCACCAGCACGGTCCACGCCAATCCCTCTCTGGCACAGAGGATCCACCTCCAGCCAGCCGAATCGTGACAGTTACGTTCCTCAAGGGGTCTAGTTTCCAAAATGGTATGGCATGTGTTTTTTTTTTTTGCTGTTCTGGCACCATAGGGGCTTCCTAAATGCAACATGCCCCCCAAAAACCATTTCAGAAAAACGTACTCTCCAAAATCCCCTTGTCGCTCCTTCGCTTCTGAGCCCTCTACTGCGCCCGCCGAACAATTTACATAGACATATGAGGTATGTGCTTACTCGAGAGAAATTGGGCTACAAATATAAGTATAAATTTTCTCTTTTTACCCCTTGTAAAAATTCAAAAATTGGGTCTACAAGAACATGCAAGTGTAAAAAATGAAGATTGTGAATTTTCTCCTTCACTTTGCTGCTATTCCTGTGAAACACCTAAAGGGTTAAAATGCTGACAATGTCATTTTGAATACTTTGGGGGGTGCAGTTTTTATAATGGCATCATTTGTGGGGTATTTCTAATATGAAGACCCTTCAAATCCACTTCAAACCTGAACTGGTCCCTGAAAAATAGTGAGTTTGAAAATTTTGTGAAAAATTGGAAAACTGCTGCTGAACTTTGAAGCCCTCTGGTGTCTTCCAAAAGTAAAAACACATCAATTTTATGATGCAAACATAAAGTAGACATATTGTATATGTGAATCAATTTTTTTTTTTATTTGGAATATCCATTTTCCTTACAAGCAGAGAGCTTCAAAGTTAGAAAAATGCAACATTTTCAAATTTTTCATGACATTTTGGGATTGTTCACCAAGAAAGCATGCAAGTTACCATAAATTTTTACCACTATGTTAAAGTAGAATATGTCACAAAAAAACTATCTCGGAATCAGAATGATAACTAAAAGCATCCCAGAGTTATTAATGTTTAAAGTGACAGTGGTCAGATGTGCAAAAAACGCTCTGGTCCTAGGGTGTAAAATGGCCTGGTCCTTAAGGGGTTAAACAAAACCCCCGACCCTCACAAATGGGGGTAGCTAAGGGTTAAATTAACTATCCTATATTTTAAGTGGACATATAAGTAACATGTGACCAAGTATTATCGAAATATCTCCAGCCATACGGAAGTTATGCAGTAACATATATTTCCCATAGACTTGTATAGGACTTGTATAGGACTTTAAACAAAAACCCCGCCCCTGGCAAATGGGGGTGAGTAAGGGTTAAATCCCCTATCCTATGTTTGTTGTTGGCATATAAGTAACATGTGTGCTAAGTTTCATGTTAATATCTTTAGCCGTTTGGAAGTTTTTGTGCAACATACACACACACATACATACATACACACACACACACATACATACACACACATACACACACATACACATTGAGTTATATATATATATATATATATATATATATATATACACACATACACATCATAGTACGGTGCAGAGGACAGAGGCTACTTTAGTATAGAGACTGTTTGACAAATACTCTGTACTATACTCTGTGCTTGTGTTTTCTGTTCGCACAAGTGGTATAGCAGAAACATTAAAAACATGCAATTTTTGGCAAAATCACAATTAAAACAGTTTTGTTAGGAACAGTTCTAGGAATGTGTTCACAGGACTGTTTATATGGAAAAGTATTCAGTACATTTTTACCCGTGTACCACAGCAGTCTAAACACACGTAAAACTATATGTATCTACTATTTTTAAGGATAATCCCCAGTTAAATACCAGGAAACAAACTTTGGACCAGTCTGTCTGTTCCTATTGCCACCTCTTTGGCTCAGATTTGTGTTCTGAGAGCAAACAGAGAATTGTGTCATGAGTATACAAATAGCACAGAAATACATGGAAAAGAATGTCCGCTAGTCTCTACTCAGGAGGTGCTGTAATATTCCTGTGTAATGAAAAGTTTGTGAACCCTTTCAGAATGATCTATTTTCTTTCTTTCTGTGAGTGGCAGTAGTATGTGAACCTTAAGGATTAGCAGATACATTAGAGTCAGGTTAATAATCAGGAGTGAGAGTATCATGGTACGAACAAACGGACCGGTGGCGTAGCTATAGAGGTTGCAAGGGTCGCAATCGTGACCAGGCACTTCACTATGCTATATGCTGCAGCAACCCGTTCCGGGCCCGCCGCTGGTGTTTGGGTAGGGGGGCCCAAGAAATGCATTGAGCCCAGACATTGGTCACTGGCACATTGGCAATGCATCACACTGCTTTTCGGCCTATCACCAGCCGAGGTGGGACAATGCTTTGTGACGCACTGACCACGGCCATACCATGAAGAAGATGGAAGCAGAGGAGATTTCTCCTTTAGGGTAGGGTCACATGTAACATATATGCTGTGGATTTGATGCTGTGTATTTCAGTGCTAACTAGAGATTAGCGAACTTACAGTAAATTCGATTCGTCCCAAACTTCTCGGCTCGGCGGTTGCTGTCTTTTCCTGCGTAAATTAGTTGAGCTTTCAGGTGCTCCGGTGGGCTGGAAAAGGTGGATACAGTCCTAGGAAAGAGTCTCCTAGGACTGTATCCACCTTTTCCAGCCCACGGGAGCACCTGAAAGCTGAACTAATTTATGCAGGATAAGTCATCAACTGCAGAGCCGAGAAGTTTGTGACGAATCGAATTTACTGTAAGTTCGCTCATCTCTAGTGCTAACAAAATCTATCTTAAAAATAGGAGTGTTTCTTATTACTTCCATAGACTTTGCTAGTACAGGAATACGCAGCGTCAAATACGCATTGTATATGCTGCATGTGACCTTACCCTTAAAGGAGTATTTCGGCTTCACCAAGATCGTGGGGGTCCTCAGCAGCGGGACCCCTGCGATCATACATCTTATCTCTTATACTTTGGATAGAGGATAAGATGTATAAGGCCGGAATACCCCTTTAAAAGTGTTATCCAAAAAAATACAACAAAACAAATAACACAGCTGCTTTAAGAAACATGACGTGCTTTGTAATCAGTTTGTGAGCGGTTCAGTTTCACTGAGGTGAATGGAGCAGAGTTATAATACCACACAAAACCTGAGGACAAAAAACAAAAACAAAAAACAGGCTACTAGAATATATTTTCCATTGACTTAGACTATTTAAAAAATTTGTATTTTCAGTTAAAAAACAAAAACAAAAAATACTGTGACATGAGTCTTATTTAACCCTAGGAAACCCTTGACAACAAATGTATGTCATGGTGCCCTGATACTTATCACTCCGCAGGTCTCAGCTTTTATCAGCAGCGGGTCCACACCACTAATGGGGATCACACGGATGCGTGCCATTAACCATTTAGATGCCGTGGTTAACGCTGATCATGGCAACTAATGCAGTGGGGATACTACTTACTCCACCTGTAGTGCGATTGAGAGGGTATGATGAGTGAAGATGGTGGCCGGAGGTTCCCCTACCTCCATGCCGATCTACGGGAAACTTTTTGTATGGTCTGCCATCTGTCAGGCTATACAAGTAAATCACCGATATTACTGACCAGTGCTATGCCAATGCATTATGCATGCCAAAAAATGAAATCACACTCTTTTTCTATTTTTCAGTACTTTTGAGCTTCTGAAGTTAAGGTTGTTCTTTTCTGTCTAAGTGCTCTCTGATGACACGTGTCTCGGGAAACGCCCAGTTTAGAAGCAAATCCCCATAGAAAACCTCTTCTAAACTCGGCTGGTTCCCGAGACACGTGCCATCAGAGAGCACTTAGACAGAAAAGAACAACCTTAACTTCAGAAGCTCATAAGTACTGAAAGGATTAAAAAAAAATTATAGAAGTAATTTACTTTCTGAAGCCAGTTGATATATAAAAAAATGTTTTTTCCTGGATAACCCCTTTAAATAAATAAACAAACATTTGGTATCGCCACGTGCAGAAATGTCTGAACTATTAAAATATAATGTTGATGATCACGTACGGTGAATGGCTGAAACATGAAAAAAAAAAAATTGCTGATTTTTGGTCACACCATATGCCTAGGGGTGGAGCCGTGACGTCACTATGCTCTGTCCCTGTGATCGCTAGTAATCAGACCTAGAGCGAGCACGCGGTGTGATCACGGGGGTCCCCAGCGGCAGAACCCTCGCGGTCAGGCATCTTATCCCCTATCCTTTGGATAGGGGATAAGATGTCTTAGCGCCGGAGTACCCCTTTAAAGGATTGAAAGTGTAGTCTGGGTACAACTATTTAATTTATTTTTTTACACATTATAGCCAATGGGCTAAATGTATGGTGTACTGGCTAGACAAGTATCATTATATCATCACAATGGCTACACTACCCATCTTGCTATTTAAAGGGGATTTCCAATAGAAATAGTGGCCACAGCTCCTAACCCTAAACCCGGACATGGCACTTTCATCAGTCTGAATATGTGATAAAATGTCGACAAGCAACATATGAATTTATGGGAATAAAACTTTAAAAGTGACAAGAGTGACTGCTGTAAATGTATTGGCACCTACCAGAGATTCTCTGCATTTTCATTCGTCGAGCTTGAATACGCCCTTTTGCAAGTCTTTGTTTTGCTATGATACAACGGATATGGTCAGAGAAGATAAACGTAGCCTGAAGAATGGGAAATGGTTTAGAGTGTGGAGTTGATGCTGGTTTGTGGATAGTTATATTCAAAGCTCTGCTGTCATCCTCTACACCAGTTACTTGCATATCCTAGAAAAAATAAATAAAAATGATACGGCATTAACAGATATGGCAATACAAACCTGATCAGATTTATGCCTCTGTCTATATTATGCCTTTTTCTATGATCGGCAGTAAAAACCAAGAAAAACAGTAGGGCACCAGGTCTGAATGTTTTTTCTACCCCTTACTACCAAAAACTCCTTCCTACTTTATTGTCTCCTCTAAAAATCCTATATAACAGCCTCTTCGAGGGCTAGAAATTGCCGGCTAAATTATATTCCAATAAGATCAAGGGTCTCTTCAAACCTGATAGGAACCCCTGACAAGTATAGGTTTCAATGGCCTTACATTAGATGCCCTTAAAGGGATACTCCACTGCCCCAGCATTCGGAACATTTTGTTCCAAACGCTGGGTGCGGGCTGAGGGGGTCATTAAGTCACGGCCACGCCCCTCATGATGACACGCCACACCCCCTCAATGCAAGTCTATGGGAGGAGGGAGGCAGCCGCCATGCCCCTTCCGATAGACTTGCATTGAGGGGGCGTGGCCGTGACATCATGACGCCCGCACCCAGTGTTCAGAACAAAATGTTCAGAACGCTGAGGCAGTGAAGTACCCCTTTAAACTTCTATATAACCAGCACTCTGCCTAGGTGAAGTTATCCAGATCCCCTATTTAAAGGACACTGGTCCCTGGGATGATCAATGATGTGTTGGGGACAGATTTCCCATTGAAACCTTCTGTCTTTCTGCTGGCAATAGGTTCCCAGGCACAAGATATAAAACCCAAAACTTGATTCAATTTATTGTCCTAGCAGCTAAAACCCATATTGCTATACGGTGGAAGACAAGACCTCCTTACTCAGTCGAGGTGGTCGAATAGTCTCTCTTATAATGCTGTAAGAAAAGATAAATGTCCCCCTCTTAGACACAAGGGAGCGCTTTAAGGCTTTGTGGCTTCTGTGTTCCACCAGATTTTTGGTCTTTCACTCATCATCCGAATGACACCCCTTGGGAAATAGTTGTCCAGTTACTTCCTATCCTCATGTGTATTTGGTTTTGTATTTAATTAAAAAAGCATAGTTCTTTTTTTTTTTTTTATAGGTCCTTGTTCCTGTTTGTTCATTATTATTTTGTTATTGACTGTACTGTGGGTTTCTTTAACTAGTAGTACGGGACTCCTAACCCTCCCCCCCCAAAAGGGTTGATCCTGATGCGGCTGGCATTGTGTATGTTTTCTTGTGTTAAATTTATTAAAAAACCTTTAAAACTAAAGAAAAGAACTTAACCAAAATGGACAATCATGTTCAGTACATCTAGACATCAGACCAACGCGGTCCAGTTTTCCAATACAGTGGTTATATCAGGTTACAAAATACTGCAATGTGTATGGAAAAGCTCTAAAGATGCAATGTTACAATCGTATTGCTGACCTGTAATAAACCAGCAAACTTCACAACTCCCCAACCAAGTCTTTTACTGTCTGGTTCCACCAGGCTCATCTGATAGATGTCCACAGCCAGGAATCTCTGAACTTGGTCTCCATCCTTTGTTATTACCGTACACGCTATTAAATCACTGTTATCTAAAGAAAAAAAGAGAGCATCGGTTATTCAATGATAAAGAGCCATGGTTGTTTATTGGATTGCAGTTTATGATAGTTTTAGCCATTTTTCCACAGAAGTCGGAGAGTAACAGGAGAATCTGGAATAACAAGGAATGAGTCGGGGGTATCTGAGACCCCACCAGACCAGATACACAAAGATACACTAAGCCTCTGATCAGACACGTGGCATAATAAAGTACAGATAAACATAAGAAAGACACTTAACAACAAGGTGTACCAGGCACTGCTCTATATAATACTATAGTCCCGTAAGGTAGCTCTATGTGGCTGTAGGTGCAGGTAGCAGCTTGCTGTGTCCTCGGGTGCTGACATGTAAAGCACAATTTCAGATAATACTGTATAGCAAGACGGAAATAAGTCGCACTCACCCGGACTTCAGCTTCACCATTAGGAGTTTATTTCCAAAAATATGGCTGCAAGCATGTGAAAGCATACAATTCCATGGCGGGGAGCGAGAGCCGGCAAGGCACTCAGACGCGGGGCACACCACTGATAGGCTACCAGTTTCTCATCACTGCGGACGCTTCTTCCGGCCCTGGGCAAGGCACTCAGACGCGGGGCACACCACTGATAAGCTACTAGTTTCTCATCACTGCGGACGCTTCTTCCGGCCCTGGGCAAGGCACTCAGACGCGGGGCACACCACTGATGGGCTACTAGCTTCTCATCACTGCGGACGCTTCTTCCGGCCCTGGGCAAGGCACTCAGACGCGGGGCACACCACTGATAGGCTACTAGTTTCTCATCACTGCGGACGCTTCTTCCGGCCCTGGGCAAGGCACTCAGACGCGGGGCACACCACTGATGGGCTACTAGTTTCTCATCACTGCGGACGCTTCTTCCGGCCCTGGGCAAGGCACTCAGACGCGGGGCACACCACTGATGGGCTACTAGTTTCTCATCACTGCGGACGCTTCTTCCGGCCCTGGGCAAGGCACTCAGACGCGGGGCACACCACTGATAGGCTACTAGTTTCTCATCACTGCGGACGCTTCTTCCGGCCCTGGGCAAGGCACTCAGACGCGGGGCACACCACTGATAGGCTACTAGTTTCTCATCACTGCGGACGCTTCTTCCGGCCCTGGGCAAGGCACTCAGACGCGGGGCACACCACTGATAGGCTACTAGTTTCTCATCACTGCGGACGCTTCTTCCGGCCCTGGGCAAGGCACTCAGACGCGGGGCACACCACTGATAGGCTACTAGTTTCTCATCACTGCGGACGCTTCTTCCGGCCCTCGGCAAGGCACTCAGACGCGGGGCACACCACTGATGGGCTACTAGTTTCTCATCACTGCGGACGCTTCTTCCGGCCCTGGGCCGGAAGAAGCGTCTGCAGTGATGAGAAACTAGTAGCTTATCAGTGGTGTGCCCCGCGTCTGAGTGCCTTGCCGGCTCTCGCTCCCCGCCATGGAATTGTATGCTTTCACATGCTTGCAGCCATATTTTTGGAAATAAACTCCTAATGGTGAAGCTGAAGTCCGGGTGAGTGCGACTTATTTCCGTCTTGCTATACAGTTTAAACATAAGAAAGAATAGACTACAGATAGCAGCTTACTCACCTATGTAATAATAAAAAAAATTTTAAAAAAGTTCCTGCCCTTGCAGCCATGAAAATGCAAAGTATAAAAAGGGCCAGGTAATACAATTAACAAACAATTTATGACAGCCATTAACCAAAAAAATAAATAAATAATGCACCCAGATAGAAATGTTGGATTGGTGCAAAACTCGGTTTGCAGTCTCAGATACGTATATGATTACAGGTGTGGTCAAATAAGACATTGGGTCATGCGTTCCCCCTGCTGCTGCCCTATAAAAAAAAATAACATAAAAATAAAAATGGTCTTAGAGGCTACTTTTGGGTAGTATACCTCTTAGGCTATGTTCAAAATGCCGGCTGTCTCCGACAGCGTGTAGCCCGTTATTTTAGGATCGAGAAGAGCCGGAGAGAAAAAATGATGCTTGCACCGTCTTGCCATCACACCCCTAGTGATACAAAGGACACAGCTCTTGATATGTGCAGGACATGTGTTGCCTTTCATGGCAGGGCTTCAGGATTACACAAAGCATGGGTTTATCAGGAAATTCTAAACTAGACTGTAACATTTTCCTGGCTTGCTCGGCCACCAAATTCCTCTCCAATTGAGCATTTAAATTAAGTATTTATGTTAAAGGGGTTATCCAGGAAAAATCTTTTTTGTATATATCAACTGGCTCCAGAAAGTTAAACAGATTTGTAAATTACTTAAAAAATCTTAATCCTTTCAGTACTTATGAGCTTCTGAAGTTAAGGTTGTTCCTTTCTGTCTAAGTCCTCTCTGATGACACCTGTATCGGGAAACGCCCAGTTTAGAAGCAAATCCCCATAGCAAACCTCTTCTAAACTGGGAGTTTCCCGAGACATGTGTCATCAGAGAGCACTTAGACAGAAAAGAACAACCTTGACTTCAGAAGCTCATAAGTACTGAAAGGATTAAGATTTTTTAATAGAAATAATTTACAAATCTGTTTAACTTTCTGGAGCCAGTTGATAAATATAAAAAAGTTTTTTCCTGGAATACTCCTTTAACAGTACAACATTTTTTTTTCTAGTTTACTATCTACAGTATATTTTAAAATAAATTTGAAATCCTGCAGTTTCCCTTCTAGTCACTAGGTCTACAACTAAGCTGAGACTTTCCCATCAGTGCTCTTCTCACTCTACAGTAAAAGGAGTCACCAGTAGATAGATAACAGAGGTACACACAATAGATGTTGCTTACTGATCATCACTCCCTCCTTTTTGAATGACCTCTACAAACGTTACTGAGCATGCTCAGACCTCTTTCCACATTTATACGAATGGGACAGGCCCTGCCTATTGTTGCCCATGACAATAGGGCTTGCTGTTAAGAAGACACTCCATAATAAGAAAAATTTAATAACAACCAGAAAATAAAAACATATTAGAAAAAAAGAATATTTCAGTAAAAAAATAAAAATAAAAAAATAAATCTAATTGCTGCATTCCCTTTTAGTCATCAGCTTTGGCACCCTACGTAGTGCTAGATCTACAGGTCCAGCTGTGAGATTAATATGTGAGCAAATGTGCTGCAGGATGCCATATGGAGTTAGAAATAGTTAAAGCCTTATGCTGGTACTTATGGCGGAACATCCTCCCCCTCAAAATCTGCATAGCATATTTGCATCTCAGTCAACTCATGTGAACCTAAAAGTTATTATCATGGAAATATTCGTGTTCAGTTCTGCTTAGCAACTTAATGCTATGTCAGCTATCAATTATTTGGATGAATTCCTGGTTAATTTCAAGCACCTCAGAGCGGAGCACAGGAAATACATTAGTAACATGCAATCCTGTGTATGCTGTAAATACTGCTGGAGCGCTGCCTGCTGTATCCTAAGCGTGGAGGTCTACTTCACAGCCCATTTACTGTAATTGCTTTGGTGGCTTAGAGGGATCAATAATGATAATTAAAAGCTTCAGTGTAAACCACCAATTGTAGCTCGCAGTTTGTGCAGAAGAAGCGGCCCAAGTGCTCGGAAACCTCTCTTCCTCTGGAAGAAACCTTAAGAATGCTTAAAGCATAACACACAAGCAATATATATATATATATATATATATATAAATCTATCTATCTTAAAAAGGACATTGCAAGAGCTGATCTAAAAAACAAAAACAAGGGAGGAGCGCTCCATGGTGTAGTATGGTCAGTACAAAGGAATCTGTGTAGTATAGGTGAGGGATACGCTAACCCCAAAAGGGTTTGTACCCCATACCCAACCATAGCAAAGCACATAAAGATGTTTGTCGTTCTGCAGCACTTCCACCCGACAAATATAGAATATGGTATGAACTTGCTTCGATGAGAGATGGATAATCACGGGGCTGAACAGACCAGACAAGGGATAAAAGCAAACACAAGTTTTATTTATCCAAGATGCAACGCGTTTCGCAGCACAGCAGCATGTTCCTACTGCCCTTAATGGACTAGTATAATTGGTCAGCCTCTATCTAGCCCAAAACGACCTACAATGATTTGAAAATTGTTTTTTATACTAGGCAGCCCCTTTAGGCTGGGTTCACGTTGCAGTCATGGGGTGGTAGTGTGCCACGCAGCCAAAAACCATACAGCAAGTCACATGCACATTACAGCAAATTGCTGGGGCTTTTAAACAAAGTAGAGGCAACTCACATGAATCCTATGTGCTTCACCTGAACCGGTCCTGAAACAGCAGCAACTCGTGGAACCCATGAGCAGCTCCAACGTGAGAGATTACCTTAAAGGGGTACTCCACTATAAAAAAAAAAAAATTTTTAAATCAACTGATGCCAGAAAGTTAAACAGATTTGTAAATTACTTCGATTTAAAAATCTTAATCCTTCCAGTACTTATCAGCTGCTGTATACTACAGAGGAAGTTCTTTTATTTTGGAATTTCCCTTCTGCCTGACCACCGTGCTCTCTGGTGACACCTCTGTGCATGTCAGGAACGGTCCAGAGTAGGAGAGGTTTGCTATGGGGATTTACTTCTACTCTGGACCTAAAATGGACGGAGGTGTCAGCAGAGAGCACTGTGGTCAGACAGAAAAGAAATGCAAAAATAAAAACTTCCTGCGGAATATACAGCAGCTGATAAGTACTAGAAGCATTAAGATTTTTTTAATAGAAGTAATTTACAAATCTGTTTAACTTCCTGGCACCAGTTGATTTAAAAAATTTTTTTCCAGCGGAATACCCCTTTAAAGTTCCCACAGTACAACACAAAGTATTATATTAACATTTAAGAAAAATACTTGTTGGTTCTTCTTGATCTACTTTATGGCCTCTTTACAATGAAACCGAAGAGTTAGGATGCATTCACACGGCCGTCTAGACCCGTCCAGTTCTCCCGTCAAAAATTAAAACGTGCTTTAAAAAAAAAAAGGACAATAACGGATGCAAACGGATGTTATCCGTTTGTATCCGTTATTGTTCAGTTAATAAGCATGCTCAGAAGTAAAAACGGATCAAAAAACTGATTGAAAAAAACGGATGCAAACGGATGCCATTAAAGGTTCATCCATTTTCCAAAGACATCAATGTTAAATTTACTGTATCCGTTTTTTTCTTCCATTTTTTGACGGGAGAAAAAATACTGCATGCACCGTCTTTTCTGCCATAAAAAAACGGAAATGAGCGCAGGCGGGTGCAAACGGATGTGAAAGGTTTGTAAAAAAATCCCATTGATATCAACCGTTTGTAATCCGTTTACAAGCAGAAACAACGGAATCTAAACGGGGGGGGGGGGGGGGGGAACTGGGACAGACGGCCGTGTGAACGCACCTTTAGATTGAACGCAAACTCCTTTGCTAAAAGCAGAAAAGAAATGAGCCTTGGGGTAAAGGATTTCAGGTGAAATACGGTGAAAGTGTTTAGCTTTGTGAACTTCACATAAATACGTCTAGTGAACAAGACTGCAGGGGAAGGTGAAAGAAGCATGCATCATGTCAGGGAACTACAGGACGGTATTAAAAAGCTCTGAAGAAATCACAGGTTTCCTTCTATTCCAAAGAACTGTGTGTTTGTTACAGAAAGAAAAAGAATACATGTCGCCCGAGGCAGCAAACCTCCAGCCAGACAATGGCTTAGCTGTGTGCGATGCTTCTGGAGAACACCTAACAAATTAGATATCTCTGCCAAGTGGAATTGCTTAAAAGGAACCTGTCATCAGATATTACATACATATATATATATATATATATCCATTGGTAAAAGGCAATATTGTGTAATGCAGCAATGAAGAAGGTAAATGGCACTCACCAGTATCGTGGTATAACAAACGTGTTTATTCCATAAAGTGCTGCATAGTTACAGGCAAGGCAATGGAGGACTCGGACGCCGTCCACGTAGCGGTGATAGCTATTTTGTGCGCAAAGCGCACTTCCTCAGACCACAGAGTGGTCTGAGGAAGTGCGCTTTGCGCACGAAATAGCTATCACCGCTACGTAGACGGCGTCCGAGTCCTCCTTTGCCTTGCCTGTAACTATGCTGCACTTTATGGAATAAACACGTTTGTTATACCACGATACTGGTGAGTGCCATTTACCTTCTTCATTGCTGCATTCATATAGACTGTTTTCCAAGAATTGAGCACCCCAGTCCGGATTCACTGCAGTTGCCATCCCCAACACAGGTGTATATGAACTTGCCATAAAGCCACATTTATGCAGTGCTGTGCCGAACGCTATTCCTGTATTACCGTATTAATATTGTGTAATATCAGCTTGCTTTAGGGTCGGCAGCGATAGTGAATATACCAAGTTTGAAAGTTGTCCCAGATCATATGGAAATCTGGTCTATGAAGTCTATGGGCTGTTGTTCTTTCTCAGGTGCTTCACTGTGCTTTGGGCTGTATTCATGCCTTCTCTGGTAGGATTGACAGCCTGTACACCTCCGACATCATTGCTCTGCTCTGAAATCTGGCACAGGCCCACAAGCAGTGCTATCCCTGTAAATAAAGCTGCTTCTGGGCTTGCAAGACTTCAATGTGCAGAACGGCGACGTTAAAGGAAAACTGTCACATATTTTCTCCCGCACTATCCACAGGTATTGGTGGATAGTGCGGGAGACGCTGATTAAAACGAGCCCTACCTTGGTCTGATCCGTGCCGCCATTTGCCCGCAACTGTAGTTTTAATCTCTGTGTATATCCGGCTGTAACTGGCAAAGGCGGGGCTTCTGCGAGCTAACGGACACTGAGGTCAGCGCCGCTCATGAATATTCATCCCTCCTGTTCTCCCTCTCTTCGCCGCTCCTAACCAGAGGGAGGGATGAATATTCATGAGTGGCGCGAGCGGCGCTGACGTCAGTGTCCGTTAGCCCGCAGAAGCCCCGCCTTTGCCAGTTACAGCAGGATATATACAGAGATTAAAACTACAATTGCGGGCGAACGGCGGCGCGGATCAGACCAAGAGGTAGAGCTCGTTTTAATCAGCGTCTCCCGCACTATCCACCAATACCTGTGGATAGTGCGGGAGAATATATGTGACAGTTTTCCTTTAAAAGGTGCCAGCACTGTCAATTTATACCTGTACATTAAACTTTCCTATCTATACAGGTGGCTTACTACCAGCCACCCAACAAAACAGTCATCAAAATGTGCTACTCACACAAGGCATAATGGGGGGTATTTATCAATTTTGCCTGTTGACAGTTTCTTTTTACCCTTTTTTTTCACTTTGGTTTTCGTGGACATGCACCAAATTTATCATTTGGTGCAATTTTGGCTCAAATGTTGAAATCAGCTGTTCACAGCGCCTTTTACACAGAACTTACCACCACAGAGGACGCGTATTTTACCCTGTAGAGCAGCCATTTCGGAGTCCCTTCCTGCAGTATATCAGCAAGCGACATTAGTTATTTTCTTTTGTGGGGTTAATAGCCACCATGTGACATGGATTTTTTTTTCAACTTGAGTGTTTATTTTTTTGGTTGCTTTAGTGCAGTGGTCTTCAACCTGCGGACCTCCAGAAGTTGCAAAACTACAATTCCCAGCATGCCCGGACAGCCGTTGGCTGTCCGGGCATGCTGGGAGTTGTAGTTTTGCAACATCTGGAGGTCCGCAGGTTGGAGACCACTGCTTTAGTGCTTACCTTTCCTGAACCTGTGTGGCTATGTCCAATGCTGGCTCAACGGAGGGGGAAGGTTCCTCAGAGACAACAATGTCGCAGGATAGTATTGAGCAGCCCTGGAGGCGTCACTGCTTTCACAAAAAAAAATGTTTAATATATTTTGACGCCTTTACATTTTCTGACATTGCTAAGTGTGTTTTCCATGTGCAAAATTTCTTGGCGGTGATTTGCGCCAAAAAAAACAAAACCTAAAGGCGCAAAATTGCGCCAAAGATCGATTGGCGCAAATGATGAATTACTGACAAAAGTTAAAATCACACACATGACCGTGTGATTTTGATAAAGTTGTAAAAATGACAGTGGAGAAAATGCGCCAAACTTTAGCGCAAAAAGACACAGCGCCAAAGTATTGCGCCAAAGTTATGTGAAAAAAAAAACCACATAAATCCTTTGATAAATACCCCCCAATGTCCACTTTGAGGCTGCAAAATCTCAGGACTCCAATTCCCATCAAAATTTCAGGTTCCTCATAGCCTCGGCCTGGTCACACCTTGTTTTGAAGCCCAGAAACCAACTGTCTTCAGCATCAGTGCTTGGGCCACACTGAAAACCTGGACTGGCTAAGAAGGTAACGACCCCACTACCAACTTTTATTTCACAAAAATTCAAGCCCAAAACAGACTAAGGCTGGGTTCACATCACGTTTTTGCCATACTGTTTTCAATCCGTTTTTCTAAAGAAAACCGTATGGCAAAAAAACAGATGGAACAGTATGGGAAAAAGTAAGCCGTATGCGTTTTTAAACAGTATACTGTTTTTAAAAGTGCATACAGTTCCGTCAGTTTTTTATAAAAAAAAAAAAAAACATACGTTTTAGAAAATTTTGTCCATTTTTAATGGGAGGAGTCTTGGGTGGGGACATTAGGATTCAAATGCGCATGTGCAAAGTAAAACCGTATACGTTTTTCCCGTATGGAACTGTATACATGTTTCCCATTGACGTCCATGTTAAAAAAAAAAACGTAAGCGGTTGCAGTATGGCTTTTAAACCGGAGTAAAAACCGTTGTTGACCACGATTTTGTCTCCGGTTTAAAAACCGTACTGCGACCGCATACGTTTTTTTTTTTTTAACATGGACGTCAAGGGGAAACGCACATGTATACGGTTCCATACGGGAAAACCGTATACGTTTTTACTTTGCACATGCGCATTTGAATCCTAAAGTCCCCACCCAAGACCCCTCCCATTAAAAATGGACAAAATTTTCAAAAACGTATGGGTTTTTTTTTTTTAGAAAAACGGACGGAACTGTATGCACTTTTAAAAACAGTATACTGTTTAAAAACGCATACGGTTTACTTTTTCCCATACTGTTCCATCCGTTTTTTTGCCATACGGTTTTCTTTAGAAAAACGGATTGAAAACAGTATGGCAAAAACGTGATGTGAACCCAGCCTTAGTCCTTAGCAGCTATGGTCTGCTAGGGATTCAACTATTCCTGGATTCCTTATATCTCACACAGCTTTCCATGAATGAGATATGCGCCACCTAAAACGTGGTTGTTACATATAACAGGTACTTTGGGAAATCTAGCGATTACCAACCAACATTCTACCACTGTCTCAAACTTTTTTAACAGTATCAGTTATAACAAAACACATCGAAACATAAAAGATGTAAAAAGAGCTGAACTTGTTTATTGAGAGGAGATGTAAGTTCTTGTCATGAAGACAAAAGGCGACAGTCACACATTGGTTTTTACGCCATATTATTTAACAAAAAATGTTTGAAACTGCAGATAGATTTTCTGCCTTTATTTAGTATTTAGGGCTTTTTCGTTTTTTTCTTGTGCCGTATTTCCAATCCTCATTTCGGGGCTGTAGCAAAAGCTATAGCCTTAAAATGCCTGTTCGCGATTCGGAAACAATTTGGGCACTTTTCGTCTCGAAATGCAGGTCATATTACAGCCATATGGCTGGTCAAACCTTTCCCCACGTTATTACAGCTAATCAATGGGGTTTTATAGGACACACCTATTGTCAATTTTTTTTTTCTTACTTAAAGGGGTACTCCGGTGAAATTTTTTTTTTTTTTATTATCAACTGGTGCCAGAAAGTTAAACAGATTTGTATATTACTTCTATTAAAAAAAATCTTAATCCTTCCTGTACTTATCAGCTGCTGAATACTACAGCGGAAATTCTTTTCTTTTTGAAACACAGAGCTGTCTGCTAACATCACTAGCACAGTGCTCTCTGCTGACATCTCTGTCCATTTTAGGAACTGTCCTGAGTAAAAGGAAATCCCCATAGGAAACATATGCTGTTCTGGACAGTTCCTAAAACGGACAGAGATGTCAGCAGAGAGCTCTGTGTTTCAAAAAGAAAAGAATTTCCGCTGTAGTATTCAGCAGCTAATAAGTACAGGAAGGATTAAGATTTGTTAATAGAAGTAATTTACAAATCTGTTTAACTTTCTGGCACCAGTTGATTTAAATAAAAAAGTTTTTCACCGGAGTACCCCTTTAACCGGTATCCGTCTCCATTTTTAACCAATAGTTCACATCCTATAGGACACCACAAGGTTCCTGCAATACCAAATGTTTGAGTAGCCAGTAACTAGACGTACACATTTATGAGGCACTGCTGAAGGAAACCTTTATTGAACTATGCAATTCCAACAGTTACGCTGGGTCCCACATGGCTCTTCTTATAGATCGCCTGGAGTATTCTTCTCGGAAGAACCCACACTGTGTGCAAGAATCATTGACACCAAGATCAATAGCCCTGCCTGACAAATGTAACAATGAACCCTTGTTAGAAGAATAACTCTCGACTTCTACATGATGAAATTGTTAATGACAACAGGAAAAGGAGGCTGCTAAAAAACTATTGCGTCCTCTGTGATGCACATGAATAACTTAGCCTAACATCCCGACAAGTAATATCACACGTAAACTTACCTATATACTCGCACACACTACCAGACACTTTACTTGGTTTTTTCCACAGTTCATATTTCGACTGTGAAGTCAGATCTATATTATTCAGTACATGGAGCCTTCTGCTTAAATGTGTGACTTCCTATAATGTCTATACATGAGGCTACAGAGTGATGTCCATAGCAGACTAGATGTTCTGTGCTATTGTGCTGTCTCCTCTACAATTAACACTTAAAGCATTCCAAACTGTACAGCGCAGGTATGCTGAAAAGTGACAAACATGTTAAAGGGGTACTCCGCTGCTAGACTTCTGGATAGGGGATAAGATGTCTGATTGTGGGGGTCCCACTACTGGCATCCCCCCCCCCCCCCCCCCCTGTGATCTCATGCAGCAGTGGTTCCTGCTGCAGTGGTCGTGACGTCACGAACACGCCTCCTCCAAAAGACCTGAATGGAGAGGGTGTGGCAGGACGACACAAGGGGGCGTGGTCGTGATGTCACCATCACGGCCTCCAGCTCCAAGTGTTCTGAACAAAATGTTCAGAACACTGGAGCACCAGCGTACCCTTTTAAAAAAGCTGTTTGAGACATTTAAAGGGGTACTTCGGTGGAAAACTTTATATATATATATATATATATATATATATATATATATATATATATAAATATATATATATATATAAATATATATATATATATATATATATATATATATATATATATATATATCTCACACAGTATATATATAAATCAACTGGTGCCAGAAAGTTAAACAGATTTGTAAATTACTTCTATTAAAAAATCTTAATCCTTCCAATACTTATCAGCTGCTGTATGATACAGAGGAAGTTGTTTTCTTTTGGGATTTCTTTTCTGTCACAACCATAGTGCTCTGTCAATGTCAGGAACTGTCCAGAGCAGGAGAAAATCCCCATAGCAAATGTATACTGCTCTGGACAGTTCCTAAAATGAACACAGGTATCAGCAAAGAGCACTGTGGTTGTGAGAGAAAAGAAATCCCAAAAGAAAATAATTTCCTCTGTAGTATACAGCTGCTAATAAGTACTGGAAGGATTACGATTTTTTTAACAGAAGTAATTTACAAATCTGTTTCACTTTCTGGCAGCTCTGCTGGTTATTTTTGGAAACACAAGACTAACTGTTTAGCTGAGGTTTTGTAGTGGGAGAGGAAAGCTAAGTTCTCACAGGTTCTTGGGCTTTTTTGGGCTAAAATAAGCCTAAAAAAATGGGTTTTCCCAGTTGGATTTTTTTGAAATTCATAGGAAAATGCCCCCCACACACTTTAATTTTATAGCTACAATTGTTGAGACTGTAAAATTAAGTACAAACGAACGATGATCCAGCACTTGCAAAAACGAATCTCACCGAAGAAGAGTGCATGCGCTCGAAACGTGTCTGATGATATGGTTGGTCTTATCTGTATCCTGTGATCTCCAATAAAGCTGTTCGTTTTTGCAAGTGCTGGATCATCGTTCGTTTGTTCTTCAGTGGAGTGTCCTGCCAGGCACAGATCCGAGCACTGTTACGAGGTGGTGAGCTGGAGGACTTTGTTCTTTCTAAAATTAAGTGTCAAACTTTTTTGGGGGAGGGGTGTTTTATATGCCAAAATATGGAATAATTCTGAATCTAAAAAAAAAAAAAAAAAGTCCAAATAAAAACAGCCATTGTTTGGGCTCGAGCATGCTGGATTTTACCACCCAACCCTACGGTTCAGGGAGAGATCGGCTGGTGCCAGAGCTGTCTGGCTGCATCTTACCCTTCCCCATAGAAAAAAAACATGAACATTTGGTTGTGTAATGCGTTCATGTGTATGGGGAGGTCAGGAGAGATAAATGTCACACAAAAAAATTTGTCCAACTGGTACTGAAAGTGGCCACTTTAGGTCAGTAGTGAATAGGGCAGAGTCCTACATGTACGGTGATCCGGACCTACCGCAGATTAAAGGGGTACTCTGGTGAAAACCTTTTTTTCTTTTAAATCAAGTGGCGGCGGAAAGTTAAAAATATTTGTAAATTACTTCTATTAAAAAATCTTAATCCTTCCAGTACTTATTAGCTGCTGAATGCTACAGAGGAAATTCCTTTCTTTTTGGAACACTGATGACATCATGAGCACAGTGCTCTCTGCTGACATCTCTGTCCATTTTAGCAACCTTGCATAGCAGATGTATGCTAAGGGCAGCATGGTGGCTCAGTGGTTAGCACTGCTGCCTTGCAGTACAGGGGACTTGGGTTCAAATCCCACTAAGGACAACAATAAACAAAGTGCTATTATTATTATAATAATAACGTCAGCAGAGTGAACTGTGCTCGTGATGTCATCAGAGAGCATTCCAAAAAGAAAAGAATTTCCTCTGTAGTATTCAGCAGCTAATAAGTACAGGAAGGATTAAGATTTTTTTAATAGAAGTAATTTACAAATATGTTTAACTTTCTGCCACCAGTCGATTTAAAAGAAAAAAGGTTTTCACCGGAGTACCCCTTTAAAACACCAGATTTAAACTAGATCCACTGCACTTTACATCCCATCCGATGTCCTACAGGCAGATTAATAAACATTGCATGTAACAATTGAAGCCAAACAGAAGTGAAACGATGCTGGATCACTGAACATTAATGAATGCAGCCCCCACATTTTCATTCCGTATGTAGGCTCTAGTAGGGTTTTACTGTAAAAGGACCCTGCACATTTCTGGTCTGGCATTCTGTGGAACACCTGACTCATCTTTGTACAAAGGAAGATGCTGATTTAACTCGGTACACATGAGGGGGTGATCCATAAATAGTATCTGTTTACAGCTTACAAAACCTTAAAGGGGAACTCTGGTGGAAAAAAAAAAAAAAAGTTTTTAAAACAACTGGTACAAGAAAGCTAAACCGATTTGTAGATCCCCTATTAACAGAGCACCTGGCTCTGCTCCTGGGATCTGTATACAATGTGGGGGCTGCGGCCTCTAGGTAGTATGTTAACTAGAGATGAGCGAACTTACAGTAAATTCGATTCGTCACGAACTTCTCGGCTCGGCAGTTGATGACTTTATCCTGCGTAAATTAGTTCAGCTTTCCGGTGCTCCGGTGAGCTGGAAAAGGTGGATACAGTCCTAGGAGACTCTTTCCTAGGACTGTATCCACCTTTTCCAGCCCACCGGAGCACCTGAAAGCTGAACTAATTTACGCAGGATAAGTCATCAACTGCCGAGCCGAGAAGTTCGTGACGAATCGAATTTACTGTAAGTTCGCTACATCTCTAATGTTAACACTTAATGCAGACTTACGGTGGTGCACACGCTAGGAAAGCTCCATATAACATATATCCAATAAAGACCGAAGAAAAAAGGAGCGGTTCACTCACCAATCCGTTGCTTGTGCTCTTTATTAGGTGGAGTAGTTACACAGGCAGTATACAGTCAGATGGAAACGGCAGGGCAAGAGGAGTTACGGAGCCCCGTACGGGGCTCCGTAACTCCTCTTGCCCAGCTGTTTCCATCTGACTGTATACTGCCTATGTGACTACTCCACTTAATAAAGAGCACAAGCAACGGATTGGTGAGTGAACCGCTCCTTCTTTCTTAGGTCTTTATTGGATATAGACTTGTAGATCACTTCTATTTAAAAATCTTAACCCTTCCACTACTTATCAGCTGCTGTATACTACCGAGAAGTTTGTGAAGTTCTTTCCAGCCCCACCACAGTGCTCTCTGCTGACACCACTGTCCATGTCAGGAACTGTCCAGAGCAGGAGAGGGTTTTCTATGGGGATATGCTTCTAATCTGGACAGTTCCTGACACGGACAGAGGTGTCAGCAGAGATCACTGTTGTAAGAAAAGAAATTCACAAATTTCTCTGTTTTATACAGCAGCTGATAAGTACTGGAAGGATTAAAACATTTTTTATAGAAGTGATTTACAAATCTGTTTAATTTTCTGGCACCAGTTGATTTGAAAACATTTGTTTTCTACTTGTTTCCACCGGAGTTCCCCTTTAAGTGGCAAGAAAACTAATATATCTCTTTCACGTGGGGTCTAGTATTCTGCACATTCATAATCACTAGCAATAGAATGACCTTTTTGTGCTTTCCTCATATATGGTCTTCATATAAAATGAAAACGTTAAAAATATTTCTGCATGTACATTTTATGTTGATACAAAGTTGATTTATGTTGATTTATGCACTATATGTTGATACAAAGTACAGCTTAGGTCAATATTATTGGCAACCTTAAAGGGGTACTCCGCCCCTGGCATCTTATCCCCTATCCAAAGGATAGGGGATAAGATGTTAGATCGCTGCGGTCCCGCTGCTGGGGACCCCAGGGATCACCGCTGCAGCACCCCGCTATCATTACTGCAAAGAGCGAGTTCGCTCTGTGCGTAATGACGGGCGATACAGGGGCCTGGAGCAGCGTGATGTCATGGCTCCGCCCCTCATGACATCACGGCCCGTCCCCTTAATGCAAGTCTATGGCAGGGGGCGTGACGGCCACCACACCCCCTCCCATAGACTTGTATTGACGGGGGCGGGTCGTGACATCAAGAGGGGCGGAGCCGTGACGTAACGATGCTCCGGCCCCTGTATTGCCCGTCATTACGTGCAGAGCGATTTCGCTCTGTGCTGTAATGACAGTGGGGTGCTGCAGCAGCGATCCCCGGGGTCCCCAGCAGCAGGACCGCGGCGATCTGACATCTTATCCCCTAACCTTTGGATAGGGGATAAGATGTCTAGGGGCGGAGTACCCCTTTAAAGGGGTACTCCGGTGGAAAACTTCTTTTTTTTAAATCAACTGGTGCCAGAAAGTTAAGCAGATTTGTAAATTACTTTTATTGAAAAAAAAAAATATCTTAATCTTTCAAGTCCTTAGTAGCTGCTGAATACTACAGAGGAAATTCTTTTATTTTTGGATTTCTTTTCTGTATGTCCACACTGCTCTCCGCTGACACCTCTGTCCACATCAGGAACTGTCCAGAGCAGGAGAAAATCCCCATAGCAAACATATGCTGCTCTGGACAGTTCCAAAAATGGACAGAGATGTCAGCAGAGAGCACTGTGGTCAGACAGAAAAGAAAGCCAAAAAGACAAGTATTTCCCCTTTAAATGTTCAGTATTTAGTATAGACCAACCAATATCTTCAGACATAAATTTATATGTGCCAGAGTTGACATCTAAAATATTTGAGGTCATTTCTAAAAAGAAATAAAGATTTTATACCCACATTTGCTTTAATAATAAGCATTGTGTTTTTTTTTTTGTTTTTTTTACACAGTGCCGTCGTCAAACAGTGGGTTCTCCTTGAGAATACACATTTTTCCTTTTCCACCTACATTGCTATTCTGGTTGCCCACAAACAGTGTCCATCCTTGGACTTTAAATCCTTCCTTCTCTAGGACCTTCTACCATTTTTGATAGATTTGATACTATTTTTTGAAAAATAAAGTGTAAGATTTCTTATAGACTTGATTTTTTTTTAAATCAATTGGTGCCAGAAAGTTAAAAAGATTTGTAAATGACCTCTATTAAAAAATCTTTACCCTTCCAGTACATATTAGCAGCTGTATGCTATAGAGCAAATTATTTTCTTTTTGAATTTCTTTCTTGTTTTGTCCACAGTGCTCTCTGCTGACACCTCTGTCCGTGTCAGGAACTGTCCAGAGAATCATAGGTTTGCAATGGGGATTTTCTCCTGCTCTGGACATTTCCTGATACAGGCATCAGGTGTCAGCAGAGAGCACTGTGGACAAGAAAAAAAGAAAATAATTTCCTCTGTTCCATACAGCTGCTAAAAAGTACTGGAAGGGTAAATATTTTTTAATAGAAGTCATTTACAAATCTGTTTAACTTTCTGGCACCAGTTGATTTAAAAAAAAAAGTTTTCCACCAGAGTACCCCTTTAAGGAAAAAACAAAAGCATAGTCTACCAAGCATAGTCACAAGCAGAATAGCTTTATATGTGGACGACCTGTTGCTATTTATTCAGGATCTAGTGGTAGCAGTCCCCAAAATTATTGAAGAAGTATTTTCAAAATTTGGATATTACTCTCGTTTAGAGATTATTTGGGATAAATCCTTCATTTTACCTGTGAATCATTCTCTTGAGGAAGGAGAGGTACAAATGAAAATAGAAGGTAAAGATGAAGGTATGGATTACTTGGCATTAAGATCACAGTTGACCCATGTAGGTACAATCTTTACAACTTAAAGGTGGAAAACTTTTTTTTTTTTTTAAATCAACTGGTGTCAGAAAGTTAAACAGAATTGTAAATTAGAAAAAGAACTCCGTCCGGCAGCAAGGTATGGGTTAAAAGGCTTGTCTTTATTAAATTCACAGCAGGTCACATACAGAAAAGATGGTCTGACGCATTTCGCCCTTTACAGGGCTTAATCGTAGACTAACACATCTTACAACAAACATGGTTAAAATACTGTGCGATCTGGTCACATGACCATTCGCCTCATCACATTTAAAATACATGGAAAAGCTGGATAACACATGGATCGGATTCCACTCACATATTTGTTTCAGTGACGATCCTCTAGGTGATCGTTCACACATTCGTTTGCGGTTTTCTGCAACAAAGATTTCTACTAAGACGCAATTCACACTGCAGACGTCCTTTGTTGGTTAAATGCCTGAAACCATCTATTTATTCCTATACTGTGGTGGATATTCCTTCCATATGTACTATTATATAACTTTAGAGAAAAGCGGTATATTAAAGTTAAACATTTTATATTACACAGTATGAACGGTAATGGAAAATATAATGGGGGGGATAAATGAACTGATGTTATTGCATTGATTAAATTCCTATATGTTATTGTAACCTGTATTATTATTACATTATTAGTACTGTTATATAAATTATTATTTTTATTTTATGTTTTTGTTTTTTAATTTTTTACATTTCTAATAATTATTATTAATTTTTATATATATTATTAATCATTAATTATTATATCATATTTATTCTATTTGTATTATTATCATTACTGCTTATAATATTGATGAGTCTCTTTATTTTATAATATATTATCAACAATATTATATTTGCTGAGGTTACATGGAATATAATCATTCGTACCGGACATCAATAATCAGGGACAAGTGATTATAAGATCTAATCTCTTATTAAGTCCCTGTGGATGTCTGGTTACTAGTAGAAACATCCAATACGTTTCTCGATTATACAAAGGCCTTTTTAGATCTCCTCCCCCTTACTCCTAGTTGTACCTTTTCTACACCTGTTACTCTTAAGTAACTAGCATCTCCTGCATGACTTTCTCTGAAATGCCTGGACAGCATGGACACACTAGATACATTGTTTTTAATATCCGCCACATGTTTGCGAAACCTGGTTTTCAGTGTATTACCTGTACATCCAGTATATTGTAATCTGCAAGAGATACATGTGGCCACATAGATTATTGATTTCGAGTTACAGTTAATATGATCTTTAATAATATATTCCTTGCCCGTATGGCATGATGTGATCTTATTAGACTGTTCTATAAAGTTACATGTAATGCATCTGGTGTGTCCACACTTCCAACACCCTGTTGTCTCCAGCCAAGTTCCCCTATTTTTTCTGGGGTTAGATTGGTTAGGAAACAAACTCTGTGACAACGTAGATCCCAAAGTCGGACCCCGGCGGGACACTGTCATAATTCCATCTTGCACAATATTTTTTAGAATGGGATCTGTTTCAAGTACTGGGATGTATTTATCAATAATACCTCTAATTTGAATGAATTGTACGCTATAGGGGGTAACGAAATATGGTTTTCTCATACCTTCTTTTCTGTTTTTTAATTGTGTTCTCCTGTTTTCTCTGCCAGAGTAAGTTGTTTGAACATTCCTATCCATATTGTCATTCATACTGTGTAATATAAAATGTTTAACTTTAATATACCGCTTTTCTCTAAAGTTATATAATAGTACATATGGAAGGAATATCCACCACATTATAGGAATAAATAGATGGTTTCAGGCATTTAACCAACAAAGGACGTCTGCAGTGTGAATTGCGTCTTAGTAGAAATCTTTGCTGCAGAAAACCGCAAACGAATGTGTGAACGATCACCTAGAGGATTGTCACTGAAACAAATATGTGAGTGGAATCTGATCCATGTGTTATCCAGCTTTTCCATGTATTTTAAAAGTGATGATGCGAATGGTCATGTGACCGGATCGCACAGTATTTTAACCATGTTTGTTGTAAGATGTGTTAGTCTACAATTAAGCTCTGTAAAGGGCGAAACGCGTCACACCATCTTTTCTGTATGTGACCTGCTGTGTATTTAACCCATACCTTGGTGCCGGATGGAGTTCTTTTCCAGTACAAGGATTTGCCGAGAGCGGTGCCGGCAGTCCGCTGCACAGGTGCAAGTGATTTCCAGCGCTGGTGTGAGCGGTATCCAGATTCTCTTTGCCTTGAGAATTGTAAATTACTTCTATTAAAAATTAATCTTAATCCTTCCAGTACTTAGCTGCTGAATACTACAGAGGAAAATTATTTTCTTTTTGGAAAGCAGAGCTCTCTGCTGACATCACGAGCACAGTGCTCTCTGCTGACATCGCAGTCCATTTTAGGAACTGTCCAAAGCAGCATGTTTACTATGGGGATTTTCTTTTATTCTGGACAGTTCCTAAAATGGACAGAGATGTCAGCAGAGAGCACTGTGCTCGTGAGGTCAGCAGAGAGCTGTGTGTTCTAAAAAGAAAATAATTTCCTCTGTAGTATTCAGCAGCTAATAAGTACTGGAAGGATTAAGATTTTTTAATAGAAGTAATTTACAAATCATAAACAGATTTGTAAATGACTTCTATTAAGTCAGTTGATAATAAAAAAAAAAAAAAAAATAAAGTTTTACACCGGAGTACCCGTTTAAAGCCATTAGTCACTAGGCTGGAGAAGAAAATTGCATTTGGCTGAGACTTTGTAGACGGACTATAGAATGGCCATGGTTAAGATAGTTGTTCTCCCGCAGGCTCTGTTCCTCCTCAATGCTACTCTGGTCAAAAAAGAAAATTCCTATCCAAATTGACATTGAGAAACATCAGATGGCTTTGACAACAAATATGTTGCCCATCAATCTGCTCATCACCAAAGCTCATAATAATAACTGGCGTCAGCAGAAAATAAGGAGCAAGAACAAAGGAGGAATTAGCCAAGATGCTCTGTGCTAGTAAATGGGATTTCCAAATAACCCAAACAGATTAAGTGTAATAGCACATAATGTAACGGGGAGGGACCAAGCTTGAAAATGTACAACGTGCATAGACGGATTAAACCTTCGAGCTCAGTTCAGCAAACTGGTGATATTGAGAACTGTGACAAACTTTGTTTCTAACAACTTATTTTATATGGACATCTGACAACCACATTTGTTGAATGCAATGCCCATGTGCAAGTCTGCGTATTCAGATTAGAGTACATATTCGGGAGCAGTTCGGGAAAGACTTTGTACTCTGCATAACCTTGCTATTTATTTGCAATCCATAAAAACAAACATTTTATAATGTTTTGATCATAATGACCGTTATCAGAATCCGATATCTAGATGGGCAGGGGAAGACGGCAGAAGTCACTATGGTAAGAAAGCTAAGTAGGTGATCTATAGTCAGTTTTTAACAGCATTTGGTGATATGCTTTACAGCAGGCCCCATGGACATAGACACAATGAACATGTGCAGACCTTATTCTTTGTACGGGGGATGTTTTTAAGAATGCTCTCTGACCTGCGCAGAAGTTATTCTACAGGGGAGGAGAGGCTGAGCTGCTATTGTCTCATCTATCTACAGATGACACCTTTGCTGTAATGTTGTACAGATCACTTCCCAGCAACCTCCTTATTATCACAGAGAGAACAGGAAGTCTCAACTTAGTTTTAAGCCTAGGAGCCAGATCGAAAACTTCAATATTTCAGAATTGCTTGATAATATAGATAGCAACATGGAAAATTAGAAAAACATCAAAAAAATATTACTTAGGCTGAGAAAGACAAGGCAGGCGCGAAAGCTGGGATGTCAGGGGTTAAAGACACGGTGTGGAGCGCGGAACAGCGCAGAGGTGATGGATGCGTGTACTTCAGGGGGTGCTACTCTGAAGTTCAGACCTTGTAAATGCAATATGCAAGTAGGAAAAAAGTAGATTGCACTCACCCACTAGTGAAGTTAAAACGTCTTCTTTATTGGAACATCGTTAAAACAAGGTAGAGAGATGCGGTCAGCGTCAGCTGACTGACCGGCCGAGGCAACGCTCCTTTCGCGGTTCAGCCCGCTTTCTCAAGCCTTTTTTTCTACTTGCATATTGCATCCAAAAAATATGTTTGACATAAAAACTTGATTTAAACAATAGGTCACTTCCCAGTGATCGATTGTGTTTAAGTGTTATGAAGTAAAACACTATTATAAAAACTTCCTAGATGACATTAAGGGTTATCTAGGAATAGAAAACCAGAGCTCATTTCTTTCAAAAACAGCTCCATGTTTGTCCCCAGGTTGTGTGTGGTATTACAACTTGGCTCCATTCACTTCAAAGAAACGGAGCTGCAGAACCACACCCAACCTGGAGACAGACTGAGCGGATTTTGAAAGAAATAAGCTCTGTTTTTCTATTCCTGGATAACCCCTTTAAAAGCTACTGTATTTTTTTTTTTTTTTTTTTTTGAGTACCCACACCAGACAAAAAGAAAAAAACACTTAAAAATTGTATGTGAAGGAAGGCTAAGGGATCTGCTACAGATCTGCAATTGCAAATTACCGTATTTTTCGCCGTATAAGACGCACTTTTTCTTTCCCAAAACTGGGGGTAAAAAGTCGGTGCGTCTTATAAGGCGAATACACCCCTATCGTGGCGGTCCCTGCGGCCATCAACGGCTGGGACCCGTGGCTAATACAGGACATCACCGATCGCGGTAATGCCCTGTATTAACCCTTCAGACGCGGCGATCAAAGCTGACCGCCGCATCTGAAGGGAAAGTTACACTGACTCGGCTGTTCAGTCGGGATGTTCGGGACCGCCGCTATTTCACCGCGGCGGTCCCGAACAGCCCGACTGAATAGCCGGGTTAGTGCTTACAGGACACCGGGAGGGACCTTACCTGCCTCCTCGGTGTCTTCTCCGTTCAGGGATCCCCTGTATGGCCGGCGCTCTCCTTCCTCGTCATCACGTCATCGCGTATGTGCGTCAGCGTGCGTAACGACAGGGCGAAAAATACGGTATACAACTCCAAATCAACAATATATTTATTGTGTGAATGCGCTCTGAATATCAAACACAGCCTAAACAAGAAGGATCTGCTGCAGATTTGAAGTTGTAAAAATCCGGTGTGTGGGAAAGGATCCCTAAATAGGCTTTCAGACATGTAAACATTGATGTCTTATCAGTATAATAAGGCACGCACCACTGTTTTATCCTATCAATGTAAAGGCGCTGCAATATTACGGTATATGGAATTCACAAAGAATTGTAAATTTATCTGTTTTGATCTTTTATGTTCTTACAAATGTTCTAATTTTATGACCGAGAAGGTAGTTAAAACGTTATCTAAAATAGTACAGGCCGTTGTCATAAGATTGGTAACAGTTACCTAGAAGGCGTAGAGAAAGCCTACAGGACGCCCACTTTATAACGGTCAGATACCACAGGCATGAGTGTACTTTCATGTTATATGTGTAAATCTGTATTAATAGAATATGCAAAATGTGGAGGATTCTGACAGTTTTACACACTGTGCAGGAATCTATTACTTGACGAAAGTTTTTTTTTAGAGTGATTTTCATCTTTTAGAAAACTAGCATAAAAAATGAATATTTTAAAAGCTATACAACTAAAGGGGTTATCCCAAGATTATAAATTATGCCCTATATACAGGATAGAGGATAAGAGTCTGATCATTGAGCCTCCAAGTGGAGCGACAGCCTGTGCACTGCCACTCCATTCAACTATATGGACTAAGCACAGGGGGGGGGGGGGGGGGGGGGCTTTGATTTACACATTGGCCCTCATTTACTATTCTAAACCCGACCTCTTTTGTCGGGTTTTTTTGTCGCATCTTTGTCTGCGCCATGTCGCAGACATCATGCGCCAGTCTGCGACACGATGCGACATTTTTTCCCCGACGGACCCGATTTGGATTCTCCCAAACCAGATAAAGGGGCGTAACCCGACATTTCTGAGCTTTCCCACGTATTTATAAAGGTTTCCAACCCGAATTTGTTGAATTGTTGTGGATTTTTTCCCGACAGCTCAGAGGAGTTGGAAACCAAAACCAACAAAACCCACGTGCGACAAACAGGATGCAACATAATAATAAATACCAGGGGAAAAAAGCAGTCGGGTAAGAAAGCAACATAGACTTACAACCCGATTTTCTTAGTAAATGAGGGCCATTGTCCCCATGGCAAAGCTGAACAAGGCAAGAGGAAGGGTTACCTTAGCAGCATATAAACTGCAGTCTTCAGGTCTGTTAAACCGCTAGGCTGGTTAAAGGGGTTATCCACCATAAGGTGATTTTAGTACTTACCTGCCAGAACTGGGTATTTCCTGTTGGATTTTGTTCTTTAAACTACACATCCCACAGTCCCATGCTTGAAAGTTTGAGGTCACTTTCCTTCCTCCCACATATCAGCCACTTCACTTATGGAATCCCAGTGTTTCTAACCAGGGGGTCTACAGCTGTTACAAAATTAAAGCAGGACAGGCTCCCTCTGATCACCTGACTAGTGATGTCAGGTCTCGCCGCACTGCAACCTGGGAAATCCCGAGACATGAGTACATTTTGTATGCTGTTAAAAATAAATATTAAGGCGATAATCACAGAAGAATTGTGAGACCACAGTCACCCACAGGTACAGACACTATATTATGAACTGCACTAGCTTTACAGCCGCTGTAGCATAGTCGAATAAAAAAAAAGGATCCTGGAATACCCAGCTTTAATAGTTTTCTTGTGAGTTACATTATGTTTTCTTCTCAATTCATTCTAAATCACAGAATTCTGCAAGACCAAAGTACAGAGGATTGTGGGAGCTCAGATCACAGGTCTCATCTCAGAGAGAATTACAATAACGTGAAAAAACTTTGCCTTTCCAAGAAAAGAAAAAAATCAACCTTTTTAATTATTTTTTATATAAATGTAGAAAATTTAAAAACTAAATTTTAAATCTAAACAAAAACAATGGAAGTTAAAAGTTGAAATATGAATTAAGTAGAAAGATTTTATGTTACCACAAATGAAACTTAAAAAAAATGTGGCAATATGTGATGCAACCAAGGACAAGAAGGATGGAATGTGTTCCTTTTCCTGAAGTCTTCTGGTAAAGTCTATTTATTACAGTACAAGTAAACATCCAGTTTTGTGCAATAGGAAGCAGACATGACTGATATACTGGTACATGGTTCAGTATGCTAGGAATTAAAAAGAAACGTTGTATCCCACAGGATTACCAATATTGTCCAAGGAGGAAGTTTTTCTGCTTGTTTAGTTTAAAAAAAAAAAGGAAGCATACAACGTATTCACACTGTGGTTTCCATCTGGAGGAAGATTCACAAGGAAATATGTAAAGTAATAATCACCAAAAGGTTTATTCTATGGCCATTAATATTGTTAAAGGGAGTCTTTCAAATGTATATAATTCTCAAAGCTGCAGACACGGGCAGATAAAATAAATGATGCCTGTCTCTAAACTGATGGCTCTTTGAAAAGTTAGAAAATAGCAGAGTAGTGGAGGCCAGGCTGAGCTGCAGCATGCTTGCCTCCTCCCTTCCCCACCCCTTCTTGCCCTGCATGATTGATGCTCAGCATTGCAATCTACTCACCCACCTTCTTCCTCAGCCAGAGCTTCTCTTAAAAGCCTCAAAATTTTAAAACTTAGATGTGGCAGTAGTTAAAGGGGTACTTATTTATTTATTTTTTTAATTAACTGGTGCCAGAAAGTTAACCAGATTTGTAAATTACTTCGATTAAAAAAAATCTTAATCCTTTCAGTACTTATTAGCTGCTGAACACTACTGAGGAAATTGTTTCTTTTGGGAACACAGAGCTCTCTGCTGACATCATGACCACAGTGCTCTCTGCTGACATCTCTGTCCATTTTAAGAACTGTACAGAGTAGGAGAAAATCCCCATAACAAACATATGCTGCTCTGGACAGTTCCTAAAATGGACAGAGATGTCAGCAGAGAGCACTGTGGTCCTGATGTCAGCAGAGAGCTCCGTGTTCCAAAAAGAAAACCATTTCCTCTGTAGTATACAGACCCTAAAAATCATTTTTTAATAGAAGTAATTTACAAATCTGTTTAATTTTCTGGCACCAGATGCAGTGCTTGTTTAAAAAAGTTTTCCACGGTAGTACCCCTTTAACTACAATATTCTCATCCCTACAGCATCTTAATCAGAATAAAACCCATGTTTGATACTTTAACCCTGAAGAGTTAGAATTGGCTTTCTGGACCCTCTGAAGTGTCACTATGAAATTTAACATAGGGCAGGGAGAAGTGTTGAGGTGAGGGGTCAAACAGGGGATTGCCTGGCAAAAACAGGACTAAGCAGGTAGAGGAGATGAACACAATACGGTATTAGCTGAACTATTAAAACCCCTAGCTTATATGTCTCACAAAAGTAAAGTTTAATGGTGTATGGAACTTACACTTAGATTTTTGTAGAGGTTTGCACAAGTAACAGACAGATAACTAGTGGTTGGTTAGCAGCAACAAAAAACTAAGTCTTACAGCAAATTAAAAAAAAGTAGATCAGGCTTCACTTCTACAAATCTCACCCAATCAGAGCGTACCACAATTACTCCCTATCCTAGGAGTGAAGAAAATAAACTAAAATAATATATAAGTGGAGCTCAAGCATCAATGGACAAAATAATGATATCTTGTAAATTTATTAAAAATGCATATAAACCAGTCAGCATATCATACTTGGCTAACACCCACAGGGCCCTAGTGGGTGCAGCTCACAACAATGCCAAAAAATAATAGTATAAAAGGTATGTACACTTATATCTGAAAAGCTCAATAATATAAAATCTAACTAGCATACAATAAAATCTATATAGTCTTTTATACAATAAAATTGATACTGCCCATCAAAAACACATGAAACTCGCTGCCTTTATGTAAACACTTTATTTTCCATACAGTCTGGGAATAGTTATTGGAGTTACACCAATAATTTTGTATAGCAGTTTTACATGCCCATAAGTTCATATGGTGATAAGCACTAGAACGATTGTGCAGATGCTGTTCTAATACAAACATGACTCAAACAAGACCCATATTTGTATTAGAACAGCATCTGCACAATCATTCTAGTGCTTATCATATGAACTTATGGGCATGTAAAACTGCTATACAAAATTAATGGTGTAACTGTATGGAAAAGAAAGTGTTTAAATAAAGGCAGCGAGTTTCATGTGTTTTTGAGGGGCAGTATCAATTTTAAGTATTGATTGTAATTGAAAGACTGCTAGTTAAATTTTATATTATTGAGTTTTTGTTTTTTTTAGATATAAGTGTACATACCTTTTATACTATTATTTTTTGGCATTTTTGTGAGCTGCACCCACTAGGGCCCTGTAGCTGTTAGCCCAATCTGATATGCTGATTGGTTTATATGCATTTTTAATACATTTACAAGATATACAATTATTTTATCCATTGATCCTTGAGCTCCACTTGTATATTATTTTACTTTAAAATCTTACAGCAACCTTGGCTTTCCCAGTTGCCCTTTGCTACTTCTGCCCCTCAGATGTACCTTGAGGCACAGCAGCTAAATTCACACAGGGGGGTTTCTTCTAACAACTCTAGCATCTCTTCCACCCACCACAGCCCTAACATTTGGTGACTGCAGCCCCTCTTACACAGTGTAGGAAGGGGCCTTTGCCTCTAGGTTAAATCGTCATACAGGGTCTCTTGTTGCCACAAAGCAATTCATAATCCATCCATTTGTACTGCTGGACATCCAATGTCTCCACTTCTAGCATTAAACAACTTTCATTTCGTTACTGCAGTTCAATGAACTGAATGGAACCTAGGATGCAGTAACCCAGGACACATGATGCATGGAACCTTCCGCTTTAGGCTCCATTCACAGTGCACTGCAGGCACCATGGCTATGGTGAACAGCTGATCACTTTGAACATGAAGTTTGACCTACAGACATGTTATAGAACAGATGAAGCTAGGCAGATTAATATACCTAATTGTGGAAAAAAAGAATTAGTGTAAGTTTAATCACATTTTATTTTAATTACAGCTTATTCTGGTCAAGATTTTTTACCAATTTCTCACACCAATCACTGGAGCACAAAATTGCCTAACAACTCCCGTTTTCTGTAACTAGCAGGTTACGTAAGTAAGATCACCCTTACTTCTAGAGGGCAGGCTGCTGTGTTAATTTTAATTTTCTGGTCTCTGAAGAAGGGTTCATGACTTCCTAGAGATTATAAAAGTCTATTGGCAAGTCTTTGACCATCAAAGGGAACCAGTCATTACTTTTATGCTGCTTTACCACACATCCTTTAGGCGGTTCCTAGGGGCTTCTCTCTGCACCCAAAGCCTTGAATGATAGATCTCTCTCTCTCTGTTTAAGTACAGTGAAAGATCTACCAGACCTGATGACCTGTTGCTCAGCTGTTTGAAAAGGATGCAGTGCTTGTTTAAGTGCTTTAGCCTCTTTGACGTTTACTGCTGGCCTGTCCAGCGTTAATTTTGACTTAATTTTAAGACATATTTAGTCTGAATTGTTCTAGTTTCAGTCTAGGTTTAGTTGAAATGCTTAAACAAACTGATTGTATACTCTTCAAGTAAATAGTGAGTTCGCTCCGGGACCGATTACCGGCGACTACAGGGCGGGCGGCGTGTGACGTCATGAACATGCTCCGGGGACTGATTACAAATGGGGTGCCGCGTGCAAGATCACGGGGGTCCCCAGCGACGGGACTCCCGCGATCAGGCATCTTATCGCCTATCCTTTGGATAGGGGATAAGATGTCTAAGCACAGGAGTACCCCTTTAACCCCTTAACGACGCAGGACGTATATTTACGTCCTGCGCCAGCTCCCGCGATATGAAGCGGGATCGCGCCGCGATCCCGCATCATATCGCGTGGGTCCCGGCGCTAATCAACGGCCGGGACCCGCGGCTAATACCACACATCGCCGATCGCGGCGATGTGCGGTATTAACCCTTTAGAAGCGGCGGTCAAAGCTGACCGCCGCTTCTAAAGTGAAACTGAAAGTATCCCGGCTGCTCAGTCGGGCTGTTCGGGACCGCCGCGGTGAAATCGCGGCGTCCCGAACAGCTGATCGGACACCGGGAGGGCTCTTACCTGCCTCCTCGGTGTCCGATCGACGAATGACTGCTCCGTGCCTGAGATCCAGGCAGGAGCAGTAAAGCGTCGATAATGCTGATCACAGGCGTGTTAATACACGCCTGTGATCAGGATGAGAGATCAGTGTGTGCAGTGTTATAGGTCCCTATGGGACCTATAACACTGCAAAAAAAAAGTAAAAAAAAAGTGTTAATAAAGGTAATTTAACCCCTTCCCTAATAAAAGTTTGAATCACCCCCCTTTTCCCATAAGAAAAATAAAACAGTGTAAAAAAAAATAAAAATAAACATATGTGGTATCGCCGCGTGCGTAAATGTCCGAACTATAAAAATATATCATTAATTAAGCCGTACGGTCAATGGCGTATGCGCAAAAAAATTCCAAAGTCCAAAAAAGCGTATTTTGGTAACTTTTTATAACATTAAAAAATGAATAAAAAGTGATCAAAAATCAGATCAAAACAAAAATCATACCAATAAAAACTTCAGATCACGGCGCAAAAAATGAGTCCTCATACCGCCCTGTACGTGGAAAAATAAAAAAGTTATAGGGGTCAGAAGATGACATTTTTAAACGTATACATTTTCCTGCATGTAGTTATGATTTTTTCCAGAAGTGCGACAAAATCAAACCTATATAAGTAGGGTATCATTTTAACCGTATGGACCTACAGAATAATGATAAGGTGTAATTTTTACCGAACTATGCACTGCGTAGAAACGGAAGCCCCCAAAAGTTACAAAATGGCGTTTTTTTTCGATTTTGTCGCACAATGATTTTTTTTTCCGTTTCGCCGTGCATTTTTGGGTAAAATGACTAATGTCACTGGAAAGTAGAATTGGCGACGCAAAAAATAAGCCATAATATGGATTTTTAGGTGGAAAATTGAAAGGGTTATGATTTTTTAAAGGTAAGGAGGAAAAAACGAAAGCGCAAAAACAGAAAAACCCTGAGTCCTTAAGGGGTTAAAAATCAGACAATGTGATCTTATGGATTTTTTTTTCTCATTCTGTCTCTCATAGTTGAGGTATACCTATGATGAAAATTACAGGTCTCTCTCATCATTTTATGTGGGAGAACATGCACAATTGGTGGCTGACTAAATACTTTTTTGCCCCACTGTATATACACATCCACTGAAGTAAGAAGAATAGATGGAGCACTCACCAGGTATCCGTGAGTGCTCCATCTATTCTTACGGCTTCTGGAGGCTGGAAGAAGCACCTGTTTGGTGACAATGGTCCTCACCTCTCCCCGCTATCCGCCTATTCCATGTCTCCCCGCTTTTTATCGTTTTGATATACAGGGTGAGCATTTATATGGATACACCTTAATAAAATGGGAATGGTTGGTGATATTAACTTCCTGTTTGTGGCACATTAGTATATGTGAGGGGGGAAATTTTCAAGATGGGTGGTGACCATGGTGGCCATTTTGAAGTCGGTCATTTTGAATCCAACTTTTGTTTTTTCAATAGGAAGAGGGTCATGTGACACATTAAACTTATTGGGAATTTCACAAGAAAAACAATGATGTGATTGGTTTTAATGTAACTTTATTCTTTCATTAGTTATTTACAAGTTTCTGACCACTTATAAAATGTGTTCAATGTGCTGCCCATTGTGTTGGATTGTCAATGCAACCCTCTTCTCCCACTCTTCACACACTGATAGCAACACCGCAGGAGAAATGCTAGCACAGGCTTCCAGTATCCGTAGTTTCAGGTGTTGCACATCTCGTATCTTCACAGCATAGACAATTGCTTTCAGATGACCCCAAAGATAAAAGTCTAAGGGGGTCAGATCGGGAGACCTTGGGGGCCATTCAACTGGCCCACGACGACCAATCCACTTTCCAGGAAACTGTTCATCTAGGAAAGCTTGGACCTGACACCCATAATGTGGTGGTCACCATCTTGCTGGGAAAACTCAGGGAACGTTCCAGCTTCAGTGCATAAAGAGGGAAACACATCATCACGTAGCAATTTCGCATATCCAGTGGCCTTGAGGTTTCCATTGATGAAGAATGGCCCCACTATCTTTGTACCCCATGTACCACACCATACCATCAATTTTTGTGTTCCAACAGTCTTGGAGAATCTGTAGAGAAAAGAAAAGAAAGGACCGACGGACGGCGCCTCGTGTATTTACCCTCAATAGATCGGGTGGTGGGTGGGGGGGGAACCCCACGGGGCTTATAGATGGCCGCTCACCTTGAGATCTATGCAAAAAAGCATATCACCCACGATATAATCTGGGTACTGTAGTACGAGTCGCTGCTATGCCGATGGGTTGCAGGAGGAAACAAGTCGTCCTGGGAGTCAATATTAGAAGTAGAGCAGGAAAAAACCCTCAGGTATGGCGCTGCAGACTCTTGTAGACAGATGAGGCGGATGCCAAAGGTAATAGGAAAGTCCTCAGCAGGACATTTTATTAAAAAAACAATAAAATGGACAAGATTACGCGTTTCGGGAGGATCCCTCCCTTCCTCAGATCAGGATCCTGATCTGAGGAAGGGAGGGATCCTCCCGAAACGCGTAATCTTGTCCATTTTATTGTTTTTTTAATAAAATGTCCTGCTGAGGACTTTCCTATTACCTTTGGCATCCGCCTCATCTGTCTACAAGAGTCTGCAGCGCCATACCTGAGGGTTTTTTCCTGCTCTACTTCTAAAACAGTCTTGGAGGGATGTATCCAATGTGGGTTAGTGTCAGACCAATAGCGGTGGTTTTGTTTGTAAACTTCACCATTCACATAAAAGTTTGCCTCATCACTGAACAAAATCTTCTGCTTAAACTGAGGGTCCTGTTCCAATTTTTGTTTTGCCCATTCTGCAGCACCTGAAACTACAGATACTGGAAGCCTGTGCTAGCATTTCTCCTGCGGTGTTGCTATCAGTGTGAAGAATGGGAGAAGAGGGTTGCATTGACAATCCAACACAATGGGCAGCACATTGAACACATTTTATAAGTGGTCAGAAACTTGTAAATAACTCATGAAAGAATAAAGTTACATTAAAACCAAGCACATCATTGTATTTCTTGTGAAATTCCCAATAAGTTTGATGTGTCACATGAGCCTCTTCCTATTGAAAAAACAAAAGTTGGATTCAAAATGGCCGACTTCAAAGTGTCCCCCCTCACATATACTAATGTGCCACAAACAGGAAGTTAATATCACCAATCATTCCCATTTTATTAAGGTGTATCCATATAAATGGCCCATCCTGTAGAATAAATTGAAGCTTTTATATAGTTACCCAGTGAGTGCTCCACCGATTAGTTTTTATTTATATCAGCTGAAGTAAAAAGATGACAAACATGATTAGTCTCTGAAACCTACACTGCCATGTTTTTCTGTAGCAGTGGCGCAAGGAACTGCAGTATTTTAAAATAGCAGAATAGGGGGGGGGGGGTCCTTGAGGCTATCAATTTTAAATGACCAGAGAACCCCTATAATATATTAAGTCATTAAATTCCCTTTTACCATTACTGCTAAAACAAGAATCCCAGTTATTTATTGTTGTTATTAGGCTTAGACGGTCACTGCAGAATCTGTCCCTCATACTATTGTCGGAATAACGACATTTGTTTTCGTTGCACTGACCAAGTTAGGCAATGGTAGTTAATCATTACGGAGGGGCTTGGACAGTGAACAGCAAAACACATTTTTTCTTTAGTTAACCTCCTTTAGTTCAAATCTCAGCTTTTGTAACCACAGATATATTGGCAATTCTGAGAATGTATACAGGTCAATGTCCTCAGGACAAAGGGCTCTAGGGTTCACAACTAAATGCGTCACCACCTCTACAACAACATTCTTTTCATTTCCTTTTACATTTCATTAAAGGGGTACTCTGGTGGAAAACTTTTTTTAAATTTTTTTTTTTAAATCATCTGGTGCCAGAAAGTTAAACAGACTTGTAAATTACTTGTAATGAAAAATCATAATCCTTCCAGTACTTATCAGCTGCTGTATAATACAGAGGAAGTTCTTTTTTTGGGGGGTTTCTTGTCTGTCACGACCACGGTGCTCTCTGCTAACACCTCTGTTCATGTCAGGAACTATGACCAGTTCATACAGCATGCAGGCATCCCAGCAGCTTATTATTTTGGTTATTGTAGTCACTATAGCTCTTTTTTTGTATTTGGCTCTTTGTGCACATTATGTGATCTTGTTTTCACTGTACAGACTCATATTATGTGATTTGGTTTTTATTGCATATACTTAGAGGAATATTGTGGATAGCAGTCTTTAATGGTTTTTTTGATGTCAGTGCTGCTGATTATTTCATTTACATAGGACTGGGGCTCCTTCTCCTCCCCCCTTAAGGGTCATTATACCCTGCACAGGGTTTAGTGTAGTAGGATTACATTCCTCCACTTTGATGTGTATATTTTTAAGGTTTTTAAATTGTCTTGTGCTTGCTTTGTGTCTAATAAAAATGTATTGACTTTACATTTAAATATATCGTTGTGGGTGTGCATCCTTCTATAGTTGCTGCCTTTATCTCTTGTTTGACCTCAGGACAAAGAGTTCTAGGGTTCACAACTAAATGTGTCACCGCCTCTACTACAACACAGTGCTCTCTGCTGACACCTCTGTCCAAGTCAAGAACTGTCCAGAGCAGGAACAATTCCCCATAACAAACCTCTCCTGCTCTGGACAGTTCCTGACATGGACAGAGGTGTCAGCAGAGAGCACTGTGGCCAGACTGGAAAAAAATTCAAAAAGAAAAGAACTTCCTCTGTATTATACAGCAGCTGATAATCCTTCCAGTATTTAAGATTTTTAAATAGAAGTAGTTTACAAATGTGTTTAACTTTCTGGCACAAGTTGATTTAAAAATAAAAAAAATAAATGTTTTCCACCGGAGCACCCCTTTAATGTATCTGAACAGTGCTGTCCCAGCTTATTTTATTTTGATTTGGTTTTATTAGCTTTTGGAGAAGGGGAAAGGTAAGAAGCCAAACACTGACTACTGAGGTTGGTAGCCAATGAGGACCCTCTAATTTTACGAACTATGAATTACTTTAGATTCACAACTGAAGTACCCAACTTACTTGGATACATTCAAATTAATAGTGTTAAATTCTTATTCCATGTTTCTTTCATTATAATTTCTATGAGACTATTATTCATAGATATCATATCAGAATATTACACATTGTTTCATTGTTCTTAAACATTCAAATACGTTTTTCTATTACTTTGTTAATTGATAAATTCCTAATAAAAATCACTACAAAAGCAAATTTATAAGAAAACCTGCAGAACATCAGACATGGCCTCCTTATTCTCCACCATTTCCCCAGACCAACACAGTCACCCGCTATAAATCAGAACTGCAGAAAAAAGGTACTGCCGACACATCACTACTTCATCTTGTCGTGTTGCATCAGGACACAGCCACAGGTGCCTCATTGCCAAGTATAGCAGAGAGGAAACAGCGTCTCCATGCCAGAGGTTTTCTTTAAAGCTATAAGGTGAATGTGTATTTATATTCAAGAATCCATTCAATTGTCTTTTCTAAATTTAGAATGTGCTGTTCCAACAGAAATCCTGATTTCTATCATTTGATTTACCTGATTGAATTAGTTTCAGTAAACTGCATACCGTATTGTATTAAATTGAGTTAGCTACAGACATACTGCCAGTAAATTCTTAATATGGGAGCTGCCTGAAGAAACTCTGTTAAAGGGGTTATCCAGGAAAAAATCTTTTTTTTTTTTTTTTTTTTTTTTTTTTTTATATATATCAACTGGCTCCAGAAAGTTAAACAGATTTGTAAATGACTTCTATTAAAAAAATATTAATCCTTTCAGTACTTATGAGCTGCTGAAGTTGAGTTGTTCTTTTCTGTCTCTTTTGCTCTCTTTTGACACCTGTCTCGGGAACTGTCCAGAGTAGAAGCAAATCCCCATAGCAAACCTCTTCTACTCTGTGCAGTTCCCGAGACAAGCAGAGATGTCAGCAGAGAGCACTATGGACAGACAAAAAAGAACAACTCAACTTCAGCAGCTGATAATTATTGGAAGGATTAAGATTTTTTTAATAGAAGTAATTTACAAATCTGATTAACTTTCTGGAGCCAGATGATATAAAAAATGTTTTTTTCCTGGATAACCCCTTTAATTGATCATGACCGGCTATCTGGGATCAATTAAAATTGATCAGTAGGATCTCATTACACCAATCAGGTTGAGCACAATTGAGCAGTTCTCCCTCAATAGCTAAAACACAGATATTTCAGCAGGTCTCCTGATAATAAAAAGATGATTTTAGAAGTTTACTGTTTGCTTTTATTCCCTCGTACCTATCCAACAGTGCGAGGGAGCTGTTAGATTCCCTTTAAAGGGAATGTATTTAATGTAACTTTAATGTAGTACATGCTATGTGACTGACATGGCACATCTTATCTAGTCATGCCACTTTTCCATACACCACCTCTTCATTGGCTCACAGCTGTAGCAGCTGCCAACTGTATTAGTGGCATGCTATGCTGCTTTCGTGGCATGCTTTGCTACTAGCATAGTGTGCATCACAGAATGGGAAACTATTGGGCTGGCAGTATTCTTCTATGGCTGCACAAAGCAGAACCAAATCCAGGGACTCTTGAGCCCCGCTGCACTCATGACAGTATTAAAGGAGTACTCCGCTGTTCAGCGTTTGGAACAAACTGTTCCGAACGCTGGAGCCGGGAGCTTGTGACGTCATAGCCCCGCCCCCTCATGACGTCACACCCCTGCCCACTCATGACGTCACACCCCGTCCTGTGAATAAATGGCTGGAAATTTCCACCTAGAAAAAGGCGGTCAGAAAATGTTCCCGACTTGTAAATCTGAATCCTTATAGTAAATAGAGAGGAATCCCACAAGTCTGAAACAGCATTTCACACTAGTAAAAACCCAACACTTTTAGTAAATGAGGCCCAATGTGTCAAAGCAATACTATATTCTGCATTCATTTTACAGACATAATACTGTTATTGAAAAATGGCCGTGCTGGTATGACAAATGGAAGAGAGAACTAACCTGGAAATTGGCGCCACTAGCATAATGGGCTGTATGCTTTTATATAAATAATGGCCCAACAAACACTAATTAAAGATAATATTCTTATAGATAAACTATCATAGGTTATTCTAGAAAAACAGAGAGTTCCTGCTTCTGCCAAAAGAACAGTATACTGTACTGTGCAGTTCTCAAGAACTACATCCCACAAAGCTCTTTGTTTCAACAGAAATGCTTCAAGGCCTTTGCTTTGTACTGGATACTGTAAAGTATGTTTAGCTTTGAAATAATTGTGAGTAATAGAGAAAGAAGCTTTAGGGGCATTTTCCTATGTTATAAAATGATAGCATATTGCTAGGATACACCACCACTTTTTGATCAGTGTGGGTCTGACCTCTGTGACCCCCATTGATCCAAAGAATGAAGAATCTGTGTTGCTGGTTTAGCGCGGTGGCCACTTCACTGTTGCTCCCTGCACAGTGGCGCCATGGTCAACCCCTGTGCAGGTAAGTGCAGCACAGCTCAGTACAAGTGAATGCTGCTGACTGGATTTCTCTGTACAACTGCCTGGTCGGGAGGGCGGCTGGGCAACAAAAAGTTTACACTTTGTTTGTTTTACTGTTAAAGGCATACTCCGCTGCTCAGCATTTGGAACAAACTGTTCCGAACGTTGGAGCCGGCGCCAGGAGCTCATGATGTCATAGCCCACCCTCTAAATGCAAATCTATGGGAGGGGGCATGACTGCTTTCACACCCCCACTTTCATTGAGGGGGCGGGGCATGACTATGACGTCACAAGCTCCCGGCGTCTGCGCCAGCATTCGGAACAGTTTGTTTCAAATGCTGAGCAGCAGAGTATCCCTTTAAGATCATTCCAAGATGACCAGCACCAGATTAGGTAACAGAACGCTTCTGCTTTTCTCTACCAAAAATTCATGGAGAGACCAAGCAAATGAGTATATCCAACCGATCATTTATTACTGTGTTTTATTTTGCAATGTAGAGCCTTCCTTACGAAATGTGGTGCTGCAGCGATCTGATATCCTCCTGACCTCTTTTGAATTGTGCCTAATTTGCACAACTCCAAAAGGTTAGAGTATGTCCGGTAAGACCCTTTGGCCCTCATACAACCTGACTATAACATACAAGGAATGGACAGTTTATTGTAAGGATCTTAGGGGGCTAGAAGTGCGTCCTCTGAGGACCTCATAAGCTGGCCATACATTTCTGTTAGCTTTCATCCAAACACTCATTTGTCCAGCTGCTATCTTTTGCCTGATCCCCATATAGCGATGCACCGGTTGAGCAAGCATGCATTCTGAATAGAGAAATTTCCAGGAATTTCCAGCTCCTTATGGTGGCGGCTTATCTCCCTAGAAATGAAATTACCAAGTATCTGCAGTCAAAGGAGAGTTGTAATGTCCCCATACACATTAGATAGGCATCTGATCCTGACAAAACCGATCAGTACAGTCGGCTGGATGACCAGCCTAAATTTTAGATAAATAATTGCAAATCACCTTGATATTCTTTTCTTAGATTGGCGGGTCTATTACCCTGCATAGAACTGAGGTACAGTAACAGACTTCAATAACACCTACATTAGCTTGCTTACTTGAAGGAATCAGACCAAAGACTTAAAGGGTACCTCTCATCAAATAACCTTTTGATATATTTTAGATTAATGAATGTTGAATAACTTTTCAATAGCATGTTAATGAAAAATATGCTTCTTTCTATTGTATTTTTCCCGATCAGTCCTGTCAGCAAGCATTTCTGACTGATGCTGGAGTCCTAAACACTCAGAGCTGCCAGCCTGCTTTGTTCACAGCCAAACAGGCTGTGAACAAAGCAGGCTGGCAGCTCTGAGTGTTCTCCTTTGTGAACAAAGCAGACTGGCAGCTGGTAGTGTTTAGGACTCCAGCATGAGTCTGAAATGCTTGCTGCCAGGACTGGTAGGGAGACCCCTAGTGGTCATTTCTTCAAAGTGGAAAATTAAATAGAAAGAAGCATATTTTTTTAATAACATGCAATTGTAAAGTTATTCTGCATACATTAATCTATAATATATCAAAAGTTTTTTTGCTGAGAGGTACCCTTTAATAAACTTCAGACTCTGAAGACCCAGGGTGCTGATAATTTATTTTCTCCAGGAGAAGAGATATTAACCGATGCTTACTGTAAGAATAAAGAGATGGTGGGTGCATACCCATAGGAAACTGTAATCAAATTACATAGTTCAACACAATCTACCAAGGCATGTTCTTAAAACACCTAAAGTGAGAAAGAGTGTGGGAAATGCTGCAAGCACTAGAACAAATGGCTCTGAAATGATGAGGTATACAAAAGTAATTGTTAGGAACACAAATTATTATGTTGATTAAAGTCAATTCTCTTTTCATTTAATTTCTTATGACATGAATGAAGAGACTACACTGGCACTGAAAAGTTCATTAAGTGTACCTGTCATTTGCAAAAACATTTTTTATATAATGTAGTTAATAACGCTATATGTATATTTGTAATATACTTTGGTTAAAAAAAAGTGTATATTTTTGGGTGAAAAATGCTGTCTGGTGAATGCAGCTACTGCCTGTGACAAAATACAGGAAGTGTGGGTGGGACAAGCAGGGCTCTGTGCAGGCTCCTGGCTTGTCAGTCAGCCTGATGTGTGAGCCGGGGGCGTGCCCAAGAGCCTCAGTGCACAGAAAGGCACCTGCTTGTCCCACCAATACTTCCTGTATTTTGTCTCGGCACAGAGACAAATAGCTGCAGGGACAAGACAGCATTTTTCCCCAAAAAATTTACACTTTTTTTTTTTTTACCATATTATTATAAATCTACATTATATATAAAGTTTTTGCAGATAACAGTAACCATGTAAATACATGCAGACCAAAGGGCTGCCAAACCGTCCTATATAAGCATCCACAGGAAAGAGATCACGATCACAGCATGGTCAGAAATCCAATTAATTGTGAAAGCTGCTTTATATATATCACCATAATTTGTAACATTTCGGCAGGTAAACAACCTTTTTCAAGCATGCTTGATTTATTAACAAAGCAGTCTACCTGCTGTAAAGTTGCATGTTATGGTGATATATAAAGCGGCTTAAAGTTTCCATTGGATTCCTGACCATGCTGTGATCTCTTTCATGTTGATGATCATTTCCTATGAATACAGCTTCCTTTATCCTATGACTGAACACAATGACTCCTTATAGATTATTCACACCCAAGGTACTCACTGAGATCAAGTACATCATCTGTCTTAATCAGGTCCTCCTCCCGGGTCAAAGGAAGCTGAGTCTCTGGTTCTTTCCGCAATTGTAACGACAGCGCCCTTAACATGAAAAAGACTCGAATTGCCTGTAATGAAAGACAAACATTACATGGCATGATAAAATTGTGAATCAGTGTTCTTGTCAGGCCTCAGATTATTCTACATATTTAGAAATGGTGTGCTTTGGCTAATAGCATTGTCTACATACCGTATTTTTCGCCGTATAAGACGCACTTTTTCTTCCCCAAAACTGGGGGGGGGGGGAAAGTTGGTGCGTCTTATACGGCGAATACACATTAAAACCCTGTCCTATCGTGGCGGTCCCTGCGGCCATCAACGGCCGGGACCCGTGACTAATACAGGACATCACCGAGATCGCGGTGATGCCCTGTATTAACCCTTCAGACGCGGCGATCAAAGCTGACCGCCACATCTGAAGCGAAAGTGACACTAACCCGGCTGCCCAGTCGGGCTGTTCGGGACCGCCGTGGTGAAATCGCGGCGTCCCGAACAGCTTACAGGACACTGGGAGGGACCTTACCTGCCTCCTCGGTGTCTGCTCCGTGCCGGGATCCTCTGCATGGCCGGCGCTCTCCTTCGTCGTCATCACGTCGTCACGCATGCTGTCACCCAATAGGAGCGGCGTGAATAGAGACGTGATGGCGGCGACGGACAGCGAGGATACCGGGCAGCAGAGACGTTCCGGAGCGACGGGGACGAGGCGACAGCGATGGAGGGCGACATCCAGGGCAGCGGTGACGGGTCCGGAGCGGCGGGGACACGTGAGTATTACCTCCTATACCAGCGGTCTTCAACCTGCGGACCTCCAGATGTTGCAAAACTACAACTCCTGGCATGCCCGGACAGCCAACGGCTGTCCGGGCATGTTGGGAGTTGTAGTTTTGCAACATCTGGAGGTCCGCTGGTTGAAGATCACTGTGACCTATACTTTACATTGTATTCTAGATTTTCCTCCTTTAAAATTGGGTGCGTCTTATATGCCGGAGCGTCCTATCTGGCGAAAAATATGGTACATAGAAATCAGCAATCTTTCAATAATTTTTAAGTGCAATGAAGGACATCTGCAAAGCTTATCTAATAACATTTCTGTGCTCTAGATTTCTCAGAAACACCTATTTTATGACCACAGATGTCCAATAAATGGTGTGAAGGCTAATAGTATCGGCTGAATTATCTTAGTACCCGTAGAGAGCTCACAGTACTGCTATACTTGTGTTACTAGAAAAAACAATAAAAATACATGATTTACTGTGAAAGACTTAAATTAATGTTATAAATAACAATGACAATGGATAGAACATAGTACAATCATTTCGATGTAGAAGGAAAAAGCATTGAAAATCCCTCAAACTCACCAACGGCCATAGCCATTCCTGTTTTCAACTCTAGCAAAGTTTGTATTCCTACTTTACTGGTGGGCATTTAAAGGGGTACTCCGGAGGAAAGCAATTTTTTCCAAATCAACTGGTGCCAGAAAGATATACAGATTTGTAAATTACTTCTGTTAAAAAAAAACCTTAATTCTTCCAGAAGTTGGGTAGTTCTTTTCTATCTGCTCCTACTCTGGACAGTTCCTGATATGGACAGAGGTGTCAGCTGAGAGCACTGTGGTCAGACAGAAAAGAACAACTCAACATCCTCTGTAGCTTACAGCAGCTGTTAAGTACTGGAAGGATTACATTTTTTTAATAGAAATAAATTACAAAACTGTTTAACTTTTTGGAGACAGTTGATATGAAAAAATTAGATTTCCACCGGAGTACCCCTTTAATGCTTGGTTCATATTGGTGTCAAGCACCGTTCAGATGACTGGAGTTGAGTGGAGAAAAACACTATAGGTAAGTTCTTTTCTCCATTTAACAGAGACCAGACAGAAACCCAACAGAGCTCATTTAAAGTCAATGGGGACTGCTGGTGTCCAATGTTTATCACTAAAACGGACTCTGTGATGGAGCTCCGGCACATATGTGAACTTAACCTTAAAGGGGTACTCCGCTGAAAACATCCAATCCCCTATCCCCGCGATCTCAGGGCCGGCAGAGGCGGTGTCCAGAACATAAAAGCTTGGAGTTTCCGCATTCGTGTCTTCACACCAAGCCCCCTCCGTTCATGTCTATGGAAGGGGACAGGTCGCTAGTACGAAGCCGTCACACTCCTCTTCCCATAAACATGAATGGAGGGGGCGTGTGGGCTGTGTTCGCCAGTCATCAGACACGGAGTTCAGTTCGCTCCGTGCCCCGAATGACAGGGGTGCCACAGCGGAGATTGTGGGGGTCCCTATCCTTTAGAAAGTTGATAAGCAGAGTTTTCAGCAGAGTACCCCTTTAAATGGATTCATTAGGATAGATGATTTCATAGGTGAGTGCTACATTTTTTTCTTCTAATTTTTGTAGTTCTAAGCCAAGCTAGCTTTCATTATTAGTGCTGAGGTTTTGGAACCACAGCACTGATGCCACCTGCTTTGTTTGATACAGACAATAAAACACAATATCAAGATCCATTTTTTAAGAAGAAAAACCAAAACCAAAATAAATAGCAGAAGTAGATCCTTAACCGCTTAAGTTCTAGGAGACAAGTTTTTTTTCCCATCCACAGACTCATACGAGAGCTTGTTTTTTTTCTCTTTTTCCCGCAATCAACTGTACTTTGTAATGACACCATTCATATTACCATAAAATTTACAGAACAACAAATAAATATTATTTGTGTGGTAAAATTAAAAAGAAAACCACAATTTTGTAAATTGGGGGTTAATTTCACTTTAAAGTGTACCTTTTGTTAGCAAAAACTTTTTAGAAAATGAAATAATACCATTATATGTACACTTGTAATATGCATTGGTAAAACAATGTGTATATTTATGGGTGAAAAAATGCTCTCCCTGCAGCTATTGCCTGTGTGTCTCTGTGAGGAGACCAAATAAGGGAAGTGAGGGCAGGACAAGCGAGGCTCTGTGCACTGAGGGCAAGTAGGGCTGCTTGTCCTCAGTGCACAGAGCCCTGCTTGTCCTCATTGAACAGAGCCCTGCTTGTCCTCATTGCACAGAGCCCTGCTTGTCCTCATTGCACAGAGCCCTGCTTGTCCTCATTGCACAGAGCCCTGCTTGTCCTCAGTGTACAGAGCCCCGCTTGTCCTCAGTGTACAGAGCCCCGCTTGTCCTCAGTGCACAGAGCCCCGCTTGTTCTCAGTGTACAGAGCCCCGCTTGTCCTCAGTGTACAGAGCCCTGCTTGTCCTCAGTGTACAGAGCCCTGCTTGTCCTCAGTGTACAGAGCCCCGATTGTCCTCAGTGTACAGAGCCCCGATTGTCCTCAGTGCACAGAGCCCCGCTTGTCCTCAGTGTACAGAGCCCTGCTTGTCCTCACTGCACAGAGCCCTGCTTGTCCTCACTGCACAGAGCCCTGCTTGTCCTCAGTGCACAGAGCCCTGCTTGTCCTCACTGCACAGAGCCCTGCTTGTCCTCACTGCACAGAGCCCTGCTTGTCCTCAGTGCACAGAGCCCTGCTTGTCCTCACTGCACAGAGCCCTGCTTGTCCTCACTGCACAGAGCCCTGCTTGTCCTCAGTATACAGAGCCCTGCTTGTCCTCAGTGCACAGAGCCCTGCTTGTCCTCAGTGCACAGAGCCCTGCTTGTCCTCACTGCACAGAGCCCTGCTTGTCCTCAGTGTACAGAGCCCCGCTTGTCCTCCGTGAACAGAGCCCCGCTTGTCCTCCGTGAACAGAGCCCTGCTTGTCCTCCGTGAACAGAGCCCCACTTGTCTTCAGTGTACAGAGCCCTGCTTGTCCTCAGTGAACAGAGCCCCGCTTGTCCTCAGTGAACAGAGCCCCGCTTGTCCTCAGTGATGACCTCCCTCCCTCATTTCCTGTGTGTAGAGATGAGACCAAGAAGTGGTTATCAGTGGGTATCTGAGGAGCATTGCAAGGAATTGGGACAGGTGAATAATAATAATTCTATTTTTACCCAGTCTGACCCATTTAAAAAACATATCATGCTGGATAATTCATTTAATTGCTCTTTTTAAACATGCTTGGACTAAAATAATAAAAAAAAAAATGTAATCACAAAAAAGATTTCCATCTTAATTGAAATTCCGTTTAGTCCAGTATTTGAAGAAAGCACTGAAAACAGGCAATATTTTATCTATATTTCACTTAACTCTAGTTTTTAGAGTATATTTCCTTTATTTTCAAAGAAAGAGAAATAAAAAAAACAAGTAGTTCTATATACACTGTAAAGAGTGTTTAGCCTTGAAATGGATATATATTACGCACAGTTGTAGCAAGTGCTTTGTATCGGAAAAGACAATGAGATAACTCTTTTCTAACAGCCCCTGGTCTTAGTTAATTCAATAGCAAGCCAATTGTGCTTTGACAGAAGTAAAAATTAGCCACATTTTCTGGAACAGTCGATTTTCTAGTACTTCCAGAAACATCAGTATTTGTTTCCCCCTGTTTTCCAGATTCAATTCTGCGTGTCATTGAAAAGCACTTTACGGTAAAACACAGAATAAATTAAAATATGTTTAACCTTCTGGAACAAAGTGACTGGATTCATGGTGTATAACTTGATATGAGTGAGCAATTTAAAGCGCTTTCCAACACCGAATCAGTGAAGTAATATGAAGTTTACAGGAAAGAAAATTAGGAGCAAGGGCTCATTCGTAAAACACGTCCAAGATGTCAAGCGTTAAAAAAAGCTTGTTGTAGATTCCAATGTGATATCATCAGTTAATATACAGTGGTCCCTCAAGTTACAATATTAATTGGTTCCAGGACGGCCATTGTATGTTGAGACCATTGTATGTTGAGACCAGAACTCTATGGAAACCTGGTAATTGGTTCTGAAGCCACCAAAATGTCATCCAAAAATAGGAAAATGTGAGGATTAAAGAAAAATAAGTAGATAACTAATATAGATAAAGCAAATCCTTACATATAAAAGTAAGAAAGATCTGCTGGGAGCTGTAAATCTCTGTCTGTTAGTATTTCCCAACCAGGGTGTCTCAAGCTGTTGCAAAACTACAACTCCCAGCATGCCCGGACAGCCTTCGGCTGTCCGGGCATGCTGGGAGTTGTAGTTTTGCAACAGCTGGAGGCACCCTGGTTGGGAAATGCTGGTCTATGTAGAGGACAGGAGCTTCTTCAGGATTTTGTACAGAATACACAATGTCCTAAAAAAGTAACATGGAGTCGTCCTCACCTGGTGTTAAAAGGAGCAGCTAACCCTGGCACAGGTAAAGAGTACTGAACATGTAGTACTTCCCTGTACTGTAGGGGGCGCTAACAGCCAGTCAGTGCATACACTTCAGTAATACAGGGGTTTTACCAGTAAAATGTCCATTCTGATTGGTCAGTTCTTCCGGGTATTGACACATTTCACAGATCTGGACTGTCCGTAGCATTGTATGCTGAGTCTGGTTTCAAGTTACAATGGTCCAGAAAAGACCATTGTATGTTGAAACTATTGTATGTTGAGGCCATTGTAAGTTGAGGGATCACTGTATACATTTTCATTAGGTAAACAAAATCTTAAAGGTGTTTTCCAGGAATTACTGTAGTTATTGAAGGCCTATTGTACATAGGCCATCAATCACTAAGTCCCGGAAAAATCTCCTTAAGGGTGCGTTCCCACCTGGCGAATTTCACGCTGCGCAAAATTTACGGCAGCGGGAAATACGCTGCGTATTCCTTGCTCACTATACACACAGGGCTTTTCGGCGGCAGCCCTATGTGTGCAGTGAGTTTTGGAGGCGGAGCCGCGTGTCACAGTCATGCCGGCACACGGCCCCGCCTCCAAAACGCACTGCACACATAGGGCTGCCGCCGAAAAGCCCTGTGTGTATAGTGAGCAAGGAATACGCAGTGTATTTCCCGCTGCTGACATAAATTTTGCACAGAGTATACGCCAGGTGGGAATGCACCCTTAGCGTACATTCACACGCTAGTAGCGAGTTACGCTACCATTGATTTAAATGGGTCCGCGGACAGTCTGCAAATCTGACACTATTGCGGACTGTCTGTGGACCCATTCAAATCAATGGTAGTGTAACTCGCAGCAGGTTTCCCGCAGCGTGAAACCCGCTGCTAGTAATAGCGTGTGAACGCAAAAGGGTACTTTCACACGCACGGATTTTTTAGCGGGTTTTCCGCTGCATATTTGAAAGTGGGCGGGCTCTTCTCGGCTGTCCGCAGCAGATTTTCCGCGGCAGAATGTACACTGTGGAAAATCCGCCGCAAGCCCCATTGAAGTCAGTAGGGACTGTGGCGGATTTTCCACAGCATAAATTCCTCCGCAGAAAATCTGCTGCGGACAGCCAAGAAGAGCCCGCCCACTTTCAAATACGCAGTGGAAAACCCACTAAAAAATCTGCGCGTGTGAACGTACCCTTAGGGTAGAGTTACACGTGTCGTATTTTGCTGGGTATTTGCTGCTGCATATTGTCCTATCCACTGAAGTCACTGGGTAGGAAAATACACAGATGATTTTGCAACCCATTAACTTCAATGGGTAGAAAAAAATGCAGCAAAATACGTCACGCGTGACCCTACTCTTAGGGTGTATTCACACGTACAGTGTCCTGCGATTTGAAGCTGCAGATTTTATGATGCAGAGTTCAATGTAAACTTAATGATTGAACACCGATTGAAATCTGCCACTTCAAATCCTGCACATCAAATATGTACCCTAATGTACCTTAATGGTACGTTCACACGTACAGGATCTGCTGCATATGACATTGAAGTTAAAGAGTACCTGTCACCAAACTAAACTTTTAATACATTATTTCTTATGTAATTATAAGACACTTTGCTATTTACCTGCTGTTAAAATTCTCAACCTTTATAGGTTTTTAATATGATTGAAATAACATCCACTAGGTGGCTCTGTTCTGTTCCCTGCACAAGTCAAACAGTTATTTTGGTCTCCTCCTGGCCTGGCAGGAGACCGAACTGAGGAAGTGCGTGCAGCTCTCACAGGCTTCAGCTCTCACAGGCTTCAGTGACTGCTGGGGAACGCTCACTTTCTCCTGCTGGGAGCTCACACAATGTAAGCAAGAAAAAGGTATGATTCACAGCTTATTAAAGCTCATAATTATTATTATTTTATTTTTTTCAAGAGGAAGGGGTGTTAGGAGTAGTTTGGGAATATAATCTGAGTTAGTTTAGAAAATATGGTTTGATGACAGGTACTCTTTAATGGATAGTAAAATCAGCTGCACAAAATATGCAGCAAAAATATGTAGCAGATGCTAAAGGCCCTAAGGGTATGTTCACAAGTGCGTATTTTGTACGCTGTAGCCGATTTTGCTACCCACTGAATTCAATGGGCAGTAAAATCTGCAGCAAAAATATGCATGTGTGAACATACCCTTAGAGTAGGGTCCCACGTAACGGATCCGCGGCGTATTTTACACTGCGGATCCGCCAGTGACCCGACCCATGGTGTGCCTCCAGCTTTGGCCAATCACCCCCCCACCTCCCTGGCCTGCTCGCAGCGGCAACCCACCACTCCTAGCAGCCATACAGGGGCCTGCGAGTCTCCGAGTGCACTAGCAGTGTGCTCAGACATTGTGGAGCAGCCGCACAATGTGGGGTACCTATACTGCCATCCTAATGTGGGGGAACTATGCTGAAAACCTAATGTGGTGGGAACTATGCTGACAACCTAATGTGGGGCAACTATGCTGACAACCTAATGTGGGGCAACTATGCTGACAACCTAATGTGGGGCAACTATGCTGACAACCTAATGTGGGGCAACTATGCTGACAACCTAATGTGGGGCAACTATGCTGACAACCTAATGTGGGGCAACTATGCTGACAACCTAATGTGGGGCAACTATGCTGACAACCTAATGTGGGGCAACTATGCTGACAACCTAATGTGGGGCAACTATGCTGACAACCTAATGTGGGGCAACTATGCTGACAACCTAATGTGGGGCAACTATGCTGACAACCTAATGTGGGGCAACTATGCTGACAACCTAATGTGGGGCAACTATGCTGACAACCTAATGTGGGGCAACTATGCTGACAACCTAATGTGGGGCAACTATGCTGACAACCTAATGTGGGGCAACTATGCTGACAACCTAATGTGGGGCAACTATGCTGACAACCTAATGTGGGGCAACTATGCTGACAACCTAATGTTGGTAGTAACTTGAAGGGTCGTCTTATACGGCGAGTATATCCCAAACTCTGTATTTTAACTGTAAAAGTTGGGGGTCGTCTTATACACCCAGTCGTCTTATACGCCGGAAAATAAAGTACTAAAAGAGAAAGTTATCAAGCGGAAACCACAATATAAGCTTTTCTGCATAAAGGAGCCGCTCGCTTTTAAAGTAAGTGACCTTCCTATATACAGTAGAAGGGAGGGGTTTCCAGGAACTGAACATAAAAACATTCTGATAAAAGCAGATTTTCACTTCACACCTTTCAATTCAATGCAATCTATTTTTCTTCTTTCTTTTTTTCTTTTTTTTGTAACCTATCAACACAGTCAAGCACTATGAAGAAATTACTGAAAAAGACAGGAAAAGGGGTTTATATATATCACTGGATCTATTTTACATGTATCTGTAAAGGATACAGAGCTCAATTCTTGCTTAGAAAATTGCAAAACAATTACCCATGAAAGATGACCAAACCTTCTGGTTAAATGATCTTCTGAAAAGCTTTTCCAGTAGGCCACACAGATCAGTTTTACTGTGACTGCAGTTTTGCTTACTAATATTATTAACATTTTATAGTAAAAGGGTCAGCACACTAAAAGGCTAGGCTAGGTGACAAATGTTTGATCGCTGGGGGGAAACTCATAATCAAGAAAACAGTGGTCCCCAAGTGCTCATCGTGAATGGAGGGTAGTAGACCTACGTGACAACCACTCTATTCACTGTCTATAGCACTGAAAGTGATAACCAAGTGTGATACTGGACTATCCCAATTATTCCTGTTTACTGTAAATGGCAGGGTGGTCATGAAGGAGCAATAACGTTCTATTCACAAAGGGCACCTAGGGCAGTGCTGTTCTCTTGATCGTGGGGATCACCTATCCAGTAGAAGAATCACCTTAATACTTAAAGGAGTAGTGTAGTGAAAGAGAACTTTTCCTCTATCCAAAGGATTAGGGATAAGTTATAGATCATGGGGGTCCGATCTCCTGAACGGGGCCCGGCAGTCTGCTGGAAAGGGGCCTGCTGACCCCCACACACAGCACGGCCGACACGCCCCCTCCATGTATCCCATATAGATACATGGAGGGGACGTGTCGGCCAATTCCAGCAGACTGCCGGGCTCAAATCTCCCCAAGTTCCTGTCCCTGTACCCTAATAAACACTTTTTTTTATTTTATGCGATCCACATCCTCCTGAATGATCAAAACCTGTGCAAAGAAAAGTTGCCCAGTTGCCCATAGAAACCAATCAGCTCGCTTCTTTCATTTTTAACAAGGCCTCTGCAAAATGAATGAAGCAATCTGATTGGTTGCTATGGGCAACTTTTCCTTTGCACAGGTTTTGATAAATCTCCCCAATGTGTTTTGAAAGGAACACCCCTTTCTTTGTTAGCACCTGAGGAAAAAAGGGGTGTTCCTTGCAATACCGATCCCAGGACATCAGTCCGGGTATAGGCAGCAGCTGCACTTACCAATACAAGTGTGGTGCCCCAGCCCAACACGTAAAGGTGAGCAGATTGTCTCTCATTTTTTTGTTCCCTGAGCTAGGCCGAGAGCAGCTGCGATGTGTGCAAGTATACTGCACATGTGCACGGCAACTCACACATCGCATTGTGTCTGCTCGTAGCGGCGGACTGCCGCTATGAGAGGGCACAGATGGAGGTGCAATGTAGGGGTCCATCATCGGCGGATCCGCAGCTTAAAGGGGTATTCCAGGAAAAACTTGACCATATATATAATTTTTATATATATATATATCTCAACTTGCTCCAGAAAGTAAAACATATTTGTAAATTACTTCTATTAAAAAAATCTTAATGCTTCCAATAATTATCAGCTACTGAAGTTGAGTTGTTATTTTCTGTCTGGCAACAGTGCTCTCTGCTGACATCTCTGCTTGTCTCGGGAACTGCACAGAGTAGAAGAGGTTTGCTATGGGGATTTGCTTCTACTCTGGACAGTTCCCGAGACAGGTGTCATCAGAGAGCACTTATATAGAAAAGAACAACTCAAGAAGCTCATAAGTACTGAAAGGATTAAGATTTTTTAATAGAAGTAAATTACAAATCTGCTTAACTTTCTGGAGCCAGTTGATATAGATAACCCCTTTAAAATAAGCTGCGGATCTGTCCGTGTGAACGAACGCGGCCGAAGGTTGTAATACACTAGGAGTCCCAAATTTGTTCTTTACTTTCATTCATTGAAAGTGACAATTTAAAGTTGAACTAAAGTATTTACTAAGAAGTATTATTTTGGCAGTACATAGGTCCTGCCTAATCTGTTAAAGGGGTATTCCGGCTTTAGACATTTGATCCCCTTGTGATGTCACGTCATGAAGGGAGGGGGCGTGACATCACCAGGGGGGTGTGGCATTACGTCACGTCTCCAGTCCAGAAAACTTCAGGTTTCCGATAAATATTCCGATAAACATAATGCGGGTGCTGCAGGGAGATTGCTGGGGTCCCAGCAGCGGGCCCCCCGCGATCAGACATATTATCCACTATCCTTTGGATAAGGAATAAAATGTCTAAATCCGGAATACCCCTTTTAAGGATATAAGCAGCAAGGGACTCAGTATTACACCAGAATAAAATATTAATAAAATAAGGGAAGTCGCTTCTACTGGTATGAATTATGATGAATTGTGTTTGCATAGAGGGTAGGACAACAAGATGTATTCTTTATACCATAAAAGGTACACACTTAAACTACCTATTTACACCCTGGTTACATTTTAGTCTTTCCGCATCATACAAATATTTAGTACTTCTGAATTTCCAAAGAACCATACTGAAGAAAATGCTGGTAATTTTCATAATCAGATGCAAAGTACAGTGGTCCCTCAAGTTACAATATTAATTGGTTCCAGGACGACCATTGTATGTTGAAACCATTGTATGTTGAGACCAGAACTCTATGGAAACCTGGTAATTGGTTCTAAAGGCACCAAAATGTCACCCAAAAATAGGAAAAAGTGAGGAATAAAGAAAAATAAGTAGATAACTAATATAGATAAAGCAAATCCTTACATATAAAAGTAAAAAAGATCTGCTGGGAGCTGTAATCACTGTGTATGTCAGTGTTTCCCAAGCATGGAGCCCCCAGCTGTTGCAAAACTACAACTCCTAGCATGCCCGGACAGCCGAAGGCTGTCCGTGCATGCTGGGAGTTGTAGTTTTGCAACAGCTGGGGGCACCCTGCTTGGGAAACACTGGTCTATGTAGAGGACAGGAGCTTCTTCAGGGTCCTGTACAGTACACGCAGTGTACTAAAAAAGTAACATGGAGTCGCCCTTAACTGGTGTCCAGTTAACCCTGGTACAGGTAAAGTGTACAGAACATGTAATACCTTCCTGTACTGTAGGGGGCGCTACTAGACATCAGTCAGTGCATACGCTTCAGTAATACAGGGGTTTTACCAGTGAATGCCTATTCTGATTGGTCAGTTCTTCCAGCGATTGACACGTTTCGCAGATCTGGACTGTCTGTTTTGTATGTTGAGTCTGGTTTTAACTTACAATGGTCCAGAAAAGACCATTGTATGTTGAAACTATTGCATGTTGAGGCCATTGTAAGTTGAGGGATCACTGTATATTTACAGCAAGCAGCTGTTACAGTGTATTAAGCTTTCAACACACAAAAAATATTATTGGATGCTTTATAACTTTAGGCATTTTAGCCCCAATAAAATGGGAAGTGGTTTTGATACCTATCTGACCAGACCTATTGGTCCGTTTCCTGAATACAATGACCTCACTAATTTATCAGACTGGAGGCCTATATTAACTACAAATGGCTTTCATAAGTCTTCCCCCCCTTTTTTATTTCCCTCCAGTTTATCCAAAGCCATGTCTCATGGATCATTACTGATTCGGAAAACGACACAGAACAGCCACCTGCAGATGGCACTAGAGAGACAGGTTTTTTAGTCTTTGGAAGAAGAGAACGTTTGCATACTTTTCCCAAGAAGTATTGCCTTAAAAGGAGAATGTAAAAAACAAAAAAAACGAAACACAATACTTCTTTAAAGATCTCTGCAAAGAGAATCTCCACCTTTCATGGAGTCATCTCAACTCAATAAAGTTCTCATGGATTAGATAAGTGTTCCATAACCTAAGGCCCACAAGTTGTTACAAAACTTCAACTCTCATCATGCCTTCACAACTTCCAGCATACTGGGAGTTGTAATTTTTTTGCAACAGCTATAGAGCCACTGAAAGGGACCAGTTACACTGAAGATGACATTCCTTCTGTAGGCAGTGGGTAACAGAGCAGTAAGAGCATAAGCATAAGGCAAGGTTCACATTGCCATTTGGGTCCGATCGGCTTTTTTTTTTTTCCTTCACCCGGTCGGATGCAAACGGATTTCCTTGAAACAGGTCGGATGAAAACGGCTACTGCCTGGGATCTGGTAATTTTAACCGATTGCAGTCTAAGGACGAGCCGGCTCGTCCTGAGACAGTAAGCGGTGTATGACGCAGGCTCCTGAGCCCACGCCATACCGGCCAGCCCCCAGATGATTCCTGTAGCTGGGGGTCGCCGTTAATAGCCGATCTGCGACGATCGCTACGGCCGGCTATTAACTCTTTAGATATAGCCGGCTATTAACCTTTTTGATCTGTGTGCCCTGTGCTTTGTTGATAAAGCAGAGGTAAGTCCTCCGGCTACCTCAGCAGGGAATCGCGCTGGGGGGGGGGGGGGGCGATCCACCCCACAGGACCACCAGGGATGGTTTAAATGTCCTTTTAGACGCCACTGTCAACTTTTGCCATAAATTTTGAGGTGAAATGATTATAATGACATCAAAGAACAAATTGTGGCGCAAAAAAACAAATAAATAAATAAATAAATAAAAGAAGCCTTCATATGGGTCTGTATGTGCAAAATTGTAAGCGTTATGATTTTTAGAAGGTGATGAGGAAAAAAGGAAGTGCAAAAACAGGAAAACCCTGCGTCGTTAAGGGGTTAAAAGAGTTTAGCGGAGAGAGAAAAAATTGAGCTTGCACTATTTTTTTTCTCCACTAAACTTGACGGAACTGCCGACGGAGCTCCACCTAACGGAGCCCAACAGGCAGTGTGAACGAGCCCTTATTCAGCTGGAAAAGATTTTGGGGAAAATGGGAAATTTATTGATTTAAATTTTTGCTCACTGTGTGGCTTAGGAGTCCAGTGGGCGGTCCAAATCAGTGACTGACAGCCTTCTATGTACCTTCACAGTCTACAAAGAATTGATTAGGTCTGCCTACTAGACTCCTAAGCTTGTATGGAGCAGGAATCAATAACTGTATGGTATCTTTTCACCAGAAATCCATATAACAATCTGCTCAGTATCTCTAGCTGAATATTTTACTGATCAGAAATAAGACTTCACTCCACTAAACTCCAGTCTAGACTAAACTATGGTAGTCAGGCCGCAGAATTCCGTTATAAACACAGTTATAGTAAGTATGACACGACACTACAACTTTAGTGGCAGTTCTATTGATCCCATATGTGGAACCCAATTCAAGAATATTGGGTCTGGCCCAGTGACCTACCCGGTAAGACATCTGCTTTGGTAACTTTCCTACACAAACCACTGGACCGTGGTGTGATCCAAACAATTATCTCACGGCACTGTGAATTATTGTGTTAGTGATGGTTAGAAGTACGCACAGCTGCTTCCTATAAGAGGACTGGATACAGCACATAATAATACAGAAATGAGGCGTCAGGACAACAACACTTTATATCAGTAGTCTCAAACTGTGGCCCTCCAGAGGCTGCAAAACTTAAAATCCCAGCATGCCCGGACAGCCGTTGGCTGTCCGGGCATGCTGGGAGTTGAAGTTTTGCAACATCTGGAGGGCCACAGTTTGAGACCACAGCTTTATATTAACAGCAATTGTCTCCGTTCTTCTCGTTGCACATTCCAGCGAACCAAAAGAGGACATAATGATTTCTGAAGTGATTTCGACCGACATGTGCACAAGAGGATTCTAGGAAATGGTCTGCGAGCGACCAGCGGGGAGGGAGCCTCTCGTGTCAGAGAGAAAAGAATAACTGGCAATAATGCAGTCAGATGTGTTTTCCTAGAAAGGTCATGTATTTTCCAGCAAGAAGCTCAACCTGGACACCATACTGATAAAATCGAAAAATATAACAACAGATATAATCATAAATTAGTTTAAATATGTACATAAATCACCCGTGTGTAGCAAAGCTTGTGTATAGTAGAGACCAAAGAAAAGTCCATATAGTCTGAATGCGCTGATATACATGCAGAAATTATTATGTGATTAAATGGACACTGTCAGATACAAAAACTTTTTACATGTTGTACATGTTGGCAAAACATTTACCTTACTAATATACTTCATTAGAAATTTCATTTTTATTTAAATCATGGCTTATAAAATCATGGCTTTCTCCAAGCTGGAGCACAGGCATGGACAAAGTCCAGTAAGTGAGGGTGGGCTAGCACTCCTCTGTGCTCTCTCCTGTCTGATAGTATTCCTCTGTGCTCTCTCCTGTCTGATAGCACTCCTCTGTGCTCTCTCCTGTCTGATAGCACTCCTCTGGGCTCTCTTCTGTTTGATAGCACTCCTCTGGGCTCTCTCCTGTCTGATAGGACTCCTCTGTGCTCTCTCCTGTCTGATAGCACTCCTCTGTGCTGTCTCCTCTCTGATAGCACTCCTCTGTGCTCTCCCCTGTCTGTTTGTATTCCACTGTGCTCTCTCCTGTCTGACGGGACTCCTCTGTGCTCTCTCCTGTCTGATAGGACTCCTCTGTGCTCTCTCCTGTCTGATAGCACTCCTCTGTGCCCTCTCCTGTCTGATAGCACTCCTCTGTGCCCTCTCCTGTCTGATAGCACTCCTCTGTGCTCTCTCCTGTCTGATAGCACTCCTCTGCGCTCTCTCCTGTCTGATAGCACTCCTCTGCACTCTCTCCTGTCTGATAGCACTCCTCTGTGCCCTCTCCTTTCTGATGGTACTCCTCTGTGCTCTCTCCTGCAATCATACAGGAGAGAGCACAGAGGAGTGCTACCAGACAGGAGAGAGCACAGAGGAGTACTATCAGACAGGAGAGAGCACAGAGGAGTGCTACCAGACAGGAGAGAGCACAGAGTAGTGCAATAATACAGGAGAGTATACAAAAAAGAAGGTTGCAGCAGCACTCGGTCAAAAGATGGAGTTTTTGCTCAAAAGGTGTCCCCCATCCACCACGCAGAGGTGGCCTCATTTTGGATTGGACGCTAACACTCATTTCACTCACCTCTGCTGTGCACATAGCCTCTGATTGGGTGACATGCTGGATCCACTATCAATTTAAAAAATCTCCTGAGAATGACAGATGAGAGCACAGAGGAGTGCTATCAGACAGGAGAGGGCACAGAGGAGTCCTATCAGACAGGAAAGAGCACAGAGTAGTCCTATCAGACAAGAGAGAGAACAGAGGAGTCCAATCAGAGAGGAGAGAGCACAGAGGAGTGCCATCAGACAGGAGAGAGCACAGAGGAGTGCCATCAGACAGGAGAGAGCACAGAGGAGTGCTATCAGACACTTACAGTAACCTCAAAAAGGCGGCATTAAAAACTGCTTAGCATGTGTTCCAAAACCGTGAGAATATGAATGACCTATAAGTCTCCACGCGTCTTTATGACGCTCTCCACGAGCATAAATATTATCTTTATGGAACCACAAAAAGCCCCTATGGAGCTAGCCAACATCCTGCTCTGTACTCAGGAACAATAACCCCCAAAAAGTTGTCTACAGAATGAATGAGTTATCTGGCTTGGTTTACATTCCCAGTCAGGTCCTAAGGCTTCTTACAGGAGTCAAACAGGGAAAGCTACTTTCAAAAGGTGGCATCAGAGAGCTGCTTTGCACCCAAGCACCTAATATAATGTACCTCTTTCCATTCTCTTTTCAGCCAGTCAGTGCATATGGACATCATATAGGGGGATTCTACAAACAGTGGATTTTGCTCTAAGAGACTCATAGCAGTCAGACCGTAGCTGTCACATCAGTTGCACTCAGTATATGGGGTAGTCTAGAAAATATAAAAAGTGTTGGCTTCTTACTTTTTATGGACTTTTTTGGTATAGCTTTCTAACAGCAGGAGTGTCTCCTATTTCTAGCAGAGTGTTAGCAATGTATACTTGGTTATCCTCCATTCAACAATGGATGAGAGATGGTGGAATGTTTTTACTATTCATTTTTATGAGAAGTAACCATACATGCATGGGCACCTCTACTTGGGATGCCGTACTTGAGTAAGTACTAGGGGTCCCACCAGTATAAATCAGACAAGTAAATGTGCTTTTGAAGATTTAAACATTTAAAGAGAGGAGGAAAATAATGAACCTAAATGAAAACCTTTTTTGCACTAGTTCTCCGACCATTACTGAACTTAAAGACACAGGCAATAAAATAAAGGAGAAGTCAAACTTCCTCACAAAGTCCCCGTCAATTAAGTTATTACACAATCATGTTAAAAATGACATTTAAACATCAAGATGCATGGGTTATAACTAAAACTAAATGATATATGAAAATGGAAACTGCCATGTCCTATAGGTCTGTACCAACTTTAAAGTGTACCTGTCGCTAGCAAAAACTTTATATATAATGTAGATAACATTATATATATATTTGTAATATACATTAGTTAAAAAATGTGTATATATTTTTGGGTAACGATGCTGTCCCTTCCACTACTGCCTGTGTGTCTCTGTGCAGAGACAAAATACAGGAAGTGTGGGAAACAAGTAGGGCTCTGTGCATCTGTGCAGGCTCCTGGCTTATCAATCATCCTGCTGTGTGAGCCGGAAGTGTGTCATTGAGCCTCACTGCACAGAGCCCTGCTTGTCCTCAGTGTACAGAGAGCCCTGCTTGTCCTCAGTGTACAGAGAGCCCTGCTTGTCCTCAGTGTACACAGAGCCTTGCTTGTCCTCAGTGTACACAGAGCCCTGCTTGTCCTCAGTGTACACAGAGCCCTGCTTGTCCTCAGTGTACACAGAGCCCTGCTTGTCCTCAGTGTACACAGAGCCCTGCTTGTCCTCAGTGTACACAGAGCCCTGCTTGTCCTCAGTGTACACAGAGCCCTGCTTGTCCTCAGTGTACACAGAGCCCTGCTTGTCCTCAGTGTACACAGAGCCCTGCTTGTCCTCAGTGTACACAGAGCCCTGCTTGTCCTCAGTGTACACAGAGCCCTGCTTGTCCTCAGTGTACACAGAGCCCTGCTTGTCCTCAGTGTACACAGAGCCCTGCTTGTCCTCAGTGTACACAGAGCCCTGCTTGTCCTCAGTGCGCACAGAGCCCTGCTTGTCCTCAGTGCACAGAGCCCTGCTTCTCCTCAGTGCACAGAGCCCTGCTTCTCCTCAGTGCACAGAGCCCTGCTTCTCCTCAGTGCACAGAGCCCTGCTTCTCCTCAGTGCACAGAGCCCTGCTTCTCCTCAGTGCACAGAGCCCTGCATGTCTACCCACACTTCCTGTATTTGGTCTCCTCATAGACACACACATGCAATAGCTCTGGGGACAAAAGTACGCACATTTTTTAACCAATGTATATTACAAACATACATATAATGTTATTTTCTACATTATATAAAAAGTTTTTGCTAATGTCAGGTACTATTTAGTGTTCAATATATTGGCTGATATGTGATATGTGACTGATGTCTGTGTCTTGCAACATACAGATGTGTATTAAATCTACAGAACAGAAATTCAAAACACATGGAAAATGCATTGGTAAATTACAAAGCAGCAACAAATATAGAATGTGTTGAGTCAAATCGAAGACAACATGTGCAGTAATTTCCCCCCAGAGATGTAAAATTTCCGAAAATGTTGAAGAAATGGGAAAAAAATGTTAATTTTTTTCTGTTAAAAATGGAAATTTTTGGAAAAGAAAGCAGAGTGGCCCACCTGAGATGATAGAAACTCCTCAACTACAGTAATACTACCAAGATGGAGCCCAGCCCTGACCAAACATTATGAGTACAATTTATTTTTCTGTTTTTGCATGTCTCTCATAAATTCTTCAAAGTATCAAGGGAAGTCGGTAGCTGTGGCATAAAGTTTGGCACATGGACATTTGAAGACATGCCAAACTAGTAAAGAGGCTGGCACCACAGCATTATTAGAACTGCATTAAGAGTAAGCTGGTCTTAAAGGGGTACTCCACTAGAAAACATTTTATTATTTATTTTTATTTTTTAAATCCACTGGTGCTAGAAAATTAAACAGATTTGTAAATTATTTCTATTAAAAATCTTAATCCAGTATTAATCAGTTGCTGTATGATTCACAGAAAGTTTATTTTTTAATTTCCTTTCTGTCTGACCACAGTGCTCTCTGCTGACACCTCTGTCCATTTTAGAACATCTATTCACAGGACAATTTACAGTCTTTATTTTATCCCAAGCCGGCACGCTATTGTTGCTATACCGCTATACTGTTGCTATATTTTCTTGCAGGGAAATTGCTACTGTGTTCATTTGTTTCCATATTCTCTGCAGGGATATTTTTTTGCAGGGATACATCAATCTTTTACTGCTGTTGCATTTTATTGTTGTTGTATCCCTTTGCAGGAATATATCATACAACATTGTATATCAATAATTTACTTGATCCACTAGATGTGAGCATCATTTCTACTCCCCGTGGCTTATTTAATATTTGTGATAGAAACTAATGTTGTTACTATTATAAAAGAATTTTAATTAATCACACACAGCCGTAGGGCCCTACGGCTGTGACTTTTAGGATATTTAGCTGTTATCTATATTAAATAATCTAACCTTAATTGGTCTGGAAGTCTATTATATTGTTTTTCATTTGAACCATCCATCCATCATACACTTTTTTTTTCCTTGAGTGATATAGCTGAGGACTGAGTCCCCTATTTTTCTATAAATTTTTTTATAAAAAAAAAAAAAAGTGGAGTTCCCCTTTAAAACATTCTGCTTGTTTGATAAAACTGTGTAAACACAACAGCAGATTACAAGTAATATGAGCCCTGGTAAGTCTAAAACTAACGCCATTATTAAGGGATCACCAATTAAGCAACTAAAAATTTTTTTTTTTTTACTGCCCAGACCTTATTTCTTTCACTTCTGTGAAAACAAGAAAGTGATAACCATTTTAGGCAGACACAATGGTTAGATACACAACAATGCTTGCACATGCACCAAATATAAACATGATGGGGGAGATTTATCAAAACCTGTGCAGAGGAAAAGTTGTCCAGTTGCCTATAGCAACCAATCGGATCGCTTCTTTCATTTTGTAGAGGCCTTGTTAAAAATGAAAGAAGCGATCTGATTGGTTGCTATGGGCAACTGGGCAACTTTTCCCCTGCACAGGTTTTGATAAATCTCCCCCTGTATCCACACTGTAAAATTATGGGGGAGATTTATCATAAACTGTGTAGAGAAAGAGTGGTACAGTTGCCCATAGCAACCAGATTCCTTATTTTATATTGAAAAGGGCCTTTGAAAAATGAAAGAGGAGCTCTGATTGGTTGCTATGGGCAACTGCTTCTCTTTTCCACTACACAGGTTTTGATAAATCTTTCCAATGTGTGCTCCGTGAGAGTAAAAAACTGGTCAAAATAAAGAAATTACTAGACACATGGGGGAATTTATCAAGACCTGTGTAGAGGAGTGGGGCAGTTGTCCATAGCAACCAATCAGATTGCTTTCATTTTTCAAAATAAATGAAATATGATCTGTTGCTATGGGCAACTGCATCACTCCTCTACACAGGTCTTGATAAATCTCCCCCTTGGTTCCCAGTGTTTTGCTTTCTATATTGAACATAATTCCACATACACAAAACAAGCGGAACAAAGGTTTCTCAGAACTCCCGCCATATTGCTATGTAATGTGAATGATTTTAACTGTAATTCAGGTGAATTTTGCTGTAGTACTTCCTTAAGTGACATTTGATACCTTAAAAAGGAATACCCCAGACACAAGTTGCTCTCTTAGAAAAACCCTGTACTATCCTAAGGAAAAAACAACACAATGCAGACCAATGGATCCTCATGGTTACAGACTAAAAACAATACATTTGTAGTCTGATCCTGCAAATATACTCTTTTCTATCAAAAAAAAAAAAAGTCAATGGTTAGCAAGATATAGTGGACAGATGGAAAGTAGTAAGACTCCAAGGTTCAACTACACAAGGTTTGCTGTTTGTTTTCAGAGATATAAATAGGTCTGCCTAGGGGGTGTAGACACAAAACTAGGGATCGACTGATTATCGGTATGGCCGATATTATCGGCCGATAATCACGATTTTGGGCATTATCGGTATCGGCAATTACCTTGCCGATAAGCCGATAATGCCTCGCCCCCCGCACCGCCACCACCCCTCGTAGTGCTGATCGGTATACCGGTATGGATTTTTGCCCATACCGCTATAACGGTCGGGCCCCTCCCTATACCGGTCGGGCCCCTCCCCCACCCTCCGAGTCAATAAAATTTTTTTTAACTTACCCGTAATGGGGGTGGTCCGGGCCATCCATCCTTCCTGTAGTGTCCGGCGGCATTCCGGGTGGAGGGTGAACCGGTCCGGTCTGTCCTTTTCCGGGGGTCCTCTTCTCCACTCCGGGCAGGCTCCGGCCTAGTACGTTGCATAGACGCCGCTACGCTGTGACATCAGGTGCGCTGCGCACGGGTGTCACTGCGCAGCGGCGTCTATGCAGCGTACTAGGCCGGAGCCTGCCCGGAGTGGATAAGATGACCCCCGGAGAAGAAGGACAGCCCGGACCGGTTCACCCTCCACCTGGAATGCCGCCGGACACTACAGGAAGGATGGATGGCCCGGACCACCCTGACAGGTAGGGGGAGAGAAGCGAGTGGCTGCAGCGGCGGCCTATGGCACCGCAAAAGCCACTGCAGTGCATTGATTTAAAGCGCCCGCTTTAAATCAATGCTCTGCAGCGGTGTTGAGGGGGGATAAATAGCCGATAACTTACACCGGAATATCGGTATAAGTTATCGGCTTTCGGCCCTAACCTCCACCGATTATCGGTATCGGCCCTAAAAAACAGATATCGGTCGATCCCTACACAAAACTATAGGAAGTTTTAAGAGAATGTGAAACACTGCATCATTTTTTATTTTTAGATGCCCACTGCATTAATCCCACTGATTAATGCAAAAAAAAAAAAAAAAACACATATGGACAATACAAACGCCATATCCTTTCAAAATATGGTTAAATACTGAATGAACAAATAGTAGGAAAATGCTATTCAAGGAACATAGGAAAGCTACTTACTCTGCGTGTTCTTTCAACATCCCCACAAGGTAGACGCTTGACAAAATCAATACCAGTAAGAGGAGTTCCAGTTGGAGGAAGCAAAATGGATTCATCCATCATTAAGTATTCTACATTTAATGGCTTGCTCTAGAAAGGCAAGAGGAGAAAAAATATAACAAATATCATCAAACTACAGCAATCAGATTGAGAAAGTTCAGCTCAGGTACAGCTCTACGTTCTGTATCAAACAAACATGAGTGTGTGGCACATATAGAAAAATTCATGCAACATGTGTAGTTCGCAGATCACAAGACCAGGTACACATGAACTTCCACCCGAACTTCGGGCAGGCCACAGTGGCAGTGAAGTATGGGAAGAGCAGAGGGGGCAGGAGGCGGAAGGGAAATTTAAAGTAGGAAAAGTGAGCCTCCAAGCTACCCAACTGGGAGCCATGTAGAGGTAACCCAGCCATCTACACTCAGGCCACAACTTTTTAACTCATTACCCTAACCGATATGGACCTGGCTTAAGGACAGGAAACCTACTCCAGGCTTAAGGACAGGAAACCACTGAAGCATAGAAGAAAGGCTCTTCCTTTTGTACTCTAGGTTTCCTGTCCCTAGGGGAGGAGTCCATCTCTCCGGTGGTACCATTATGACAAGGGGGAACATGTTTGACTAGATAAACCCATCCCCATATTACAACAAATCTAACAACAAGCATTGGGGACGGATCACTGCTGTGGCCAGTGTTTGGCTGTGCATGAGTTTGGAAGGGATAAGCTGTGGGGATCCAGGTACTGATGGAACGGCAGCAGCAGAGGGTCATGCAGGTGAGTAGTTAGTTTTTTTTTTTTGTCTATTAGTTATTCCAGTGTTGCTCGTTTAATTTATATATATATATTTATATATATATTTAGAAAATCTGCTATGTGAGCCAATAAACCACTATTTTTTTCACGTATTTGAGGAGTGCTGCGCTTTTTCTACATATATATATACATACATACATATATATACACACACACACACATAAATGCTGGATGACCCCTTTCAAGAAAAGTATGCAAAGCATTTTTTATATACTCTTGTGGCTTTTCTAGAGAGCTAAAATTCATGGGATTTCTGTTCCTTTAACCTCTTCAGGATGCCGGCATCCCGAGTCCTTAGGGACGTGGGGCGTATGTATACGCCCGTGGGAATTACGGTCCCCGCCGCTAGCCGGTTGGGGACCGGACCGGGATGCCTGCTGAAATCATTCAGCAGGCATCACCCCCCATGTCGGCGATCACAGAAAATCGCATGTCAATTCAGACCTGCAATTTTCTGCTATTCCGGGCTGATCGGGTCTCTGGTGACCCGATCACCCGGAAAACAGGGATGATCGGAGCTGTCAGTGACAGCCCCGATCATCCTGAGGGGTAGGAGTGAGGTCGCAGTACTGCAATCTCCTCCTATCCCCTGCCATTGGTCAGAACTGATTCTGACCAATGGCAGCGCAGAACCCCCCGTTGTGCCCACCCCTGGATGTCGGGCAGAACGGGAGGAGAAGATGGAGGCCGGTACCTAGCCAGAAGATGGCGTGGCGACCGCAGATCATCGCTGGAGACAGGAGCAGGTAGGGAAAATGACGGTCGGGGGGGGGGGGAGAAGGGGGCAGTAAGCGATATTTACTGCTGCCCTTCCTAGTGGGTGCCAAACTGTAGTTTTGCAACATCTGGAGGGTCACAGTTTGGAGACCACTGTCACAGTGGTGCCCAAACGGTAGCCCTCCAGATGTTGCCAAACTACAACTCTCAGCATGCCTAGACTGCCCAGGCATGCTGGGAGTTGTAGTTCTGTAACATCTCTCCCTTCAGATTTTGCAATTTTCAGGAAATGTTTGAAAATTGCTGCTCTACTTTGAAGCCCTCTAATTTTTTCAAAAAGTAGAAATATGTCCATTTTATGATGCCAACATAAAGTGGACATATTGTATTTGTGAATAAAAAAAATTTTTTTTTGGCAATATCCATTTTCCTTACAAGCAGAATGCTTGAAAAATGCTAGAAAAATTAAAAAATGTCATGAAATTTTGGGATTTTTCACCAAAAAAGGATGCAAGTAACGATGAAAATTTAACACCAAATGTAGAATGTAGAATGTATTGGTATTGGTATGAATTTGGTATTGGTATTGGTAGTAGAATGTGTCACAAAAAAAACTCTCTCAGAATCAGAATATTAGGTAAAAGCGTTTTAGAGTTATCAATGCTTAAAGCTACGGTGGTCAGAATTGCGAAAAAGGGCTGCGTCCTTAAGGGGTTAAGTCCTTTTTCAAGTTCACTTTAAAAGCAATTGTGATAAATACTTTAAGTTATTGTCCGGTAGACATAATTTCAAATTAAAAAAAATATGTCTGGGACACATTAAAAACACACAAAAGAAAAAAAATCATATTCAACTATCCTAGTATTCCACAGCTGCTGTTCCTACCCAAGCCTCCTGATCCTCGCTCATCACCACCATTTCCTTAGGAGTCATCTCAACAGATACTGCCCTCTCTGTCAATTGCTGGCTGAGACAGGACACCACTGCGGCCAGGGATTGGCTGAGTTGGCCATTCCTGCTGACCGATCTCGTAACAAAAACCAGGAAGCAGCAGTGACTAGTGGGAACTAAAAGGCAGCTGTAGGGGATCGGTGTAGGAAAGTATGACTTTTTTTTTATTTTAAGGTGGGACTAATGTACACATTGCCACAAATACAAACAATTGTTAATGGTAAAGGCTCACACATTATCCTCACAGTCTTGTATTTATTGTATTAACATTCCTAAAGTTACAATTCCAGTTGGATTCAATGCAATGAATGCGCCTAGGATTGGATTTAAAGAGGACCTGTGGCATCTGTGGCTGACCTGCCTGTTTTACCAAATTATTGTATTCCCCCATGAAAGAACAATTCTGAAATATCTTTTCTTTAAATTCACAAAAAAAGGGTTGCAGCAGGACTCTTGATCAAAAGTTGAGGCTCTCGGCACATATTTTGATCAAAACATGTCCCCTATCCACCACGCAGAGGTGGCCTCACTTTGGATGAGACCTTGACATGCTCACTCTACCGACCTTTGCTGGGCATATAGCATCCTCCACCTGCCTATTTGGTTGTTGTGCTGGCTAGCTCTGTGTTTATTACATTATGTGCAAGGGGATGTGACAACCATGCACTCCCCCCTTTCCACAGGTAGTTTTTAAACTGATGAGGTCACCTCTGCATGGTGGATGGGGAACATGTTTTGACGAAAAAAACATGCGGACAGCCGCAACTTTTTTGATCTCGAGTGCTCCTGCAACCTTCTTTTGTGTTTGCCATAGCGGCATGCACCCATGTGTTTGGTTGTTGTGCTGGCTATCTCTGCAATTGTTTTCTTATAGTTCTGTGTAGTGCCATGTCTCTGTTATTGGGGAATTAAGGACACCTGCCCAGAATCTAGTTTAGGCTGCAGGAAGTGTCGGCTACGCGTGACCTCTGACCCGTCACAGTGCAGGCTTAATAACATCACTCATCGGATCCTGCACTGTGAAGGAGGAAGGACGTGGCCGTACTAGAGATTGCTGCGTTGGACCACAGATGAGTTTTTTTTTTAAAATATTTTCTCACACTGGCACAACGGGGGGGGGGGGGGGGGGCGGGTTGGGGACATATCTGGCTACTGGAGGGAGGGTTTCTATCTAGGGCTATGCCTACCAAGGTGGTGGTTGCGGGTGGGACAGTTGGCTAACTGCCTACCTACCTTCTGTACATACCCAGCGAACTATCTACCTTACTGCCCAGCTACCTACATACCTACCTAGCTACCTATACACCTGCCTAGCTACTTACTTACCTGGTGACCTACATAGCTGGCCACCTACCTAACTTGTGACCTACATACCTACTGACATACTTATCTACTTGGAGGGGTGGAATCGATCTACTTGCCTAATAATGTATTTACCTATTAGGGAGGACTACCTACCTGAGGACATACTTGCCAATGGATAAAAGGATGACCATGAGATCCTCAGAATTGACTATATACACAAATTACTCATTTGTCTTTTAAAAAGTTTTTCTGTGCAAAAGGGATTTTTTTAATAACCACTGATGGTATCTGATGCTGTTTTGAACAAGTGATATAAAGGCCTACCAAAATGGTCAGACGCTACATCACAGGTTAGGAAAAGGAGCCCACACTTGGATATATAAAAACTAAAGGGATGTCTAAGGACAAGAGAACACTCACCATCATACTCCTGTACTCATCCTCAAACATGTCCAGAAAAATCTCCTCTCCCTACATGGAAGACAAAAACTAAAAGTCAGTCTTGTTTATTTGCAAATACCACATTAGATTATCTCCATACATGCAAAAAAAGTATTTTTTAGATGGAAAAATATTCTATTTATTTCAGATGTTACATCCAGAGCCAAAGCTGTCACTACAGAGAGCAGGAACTAACTAGAAATATGGAAACTGCTGCTGGCTTTTTGGGCTAAAATGTTAAACATAGTGTTCCTAGATAAAGAAACTTAAAAAAAAAAATGGTAAGAAAAACAAAAGGTATATTAGCTCATTGGTTTATTTGAAATTTCCTGGAAATTAAATGAACACAGACTAACACAAACCAACAGCCAGATGGTTTCATGATAGTTTATTCAATTGTTTATCTTTCTAGAGTTTATTGCCATGTTAAATTCATGGGAACAATCTGATTTTGAAAACAAGTTAGCAATGTTATTGCTCACAACTCATATATATATATATATATATATATATATATATATATATATATATATATATATATATATATATATATATATTTATATTTATATACGGTATATATATTGCCTTTTACAAAAGAAAGATAATGAATGTTAAAAGACAAATTAATGAAGGGTGTGCAACCAAATATTAAGTTAAGGGTGCCAATAATTTTGTCCAGCCCATTTTTGGAGTTTGGTGTGACATTATGTCCAATTTGCTTTTTCTCCTCCCTTTTTTGGTTTAGTTCCAATACATACAAATTGGACATAATGTCACACCAAACTCCAAAAATGGGCTGGACAATATTATTGGCACCCTTAACTTAATATTTGGTTGCACACCCTTTGGAAAAAATAACTGAAATCAGTCAATTCCTATAACAATTAATACGTTTCTTACACCTCTCAGCCGGAATGTTGGACCATTCTTCCTTTGTAAACTGTTCCAGGTCTCTCTTAGGCTGGGTTCACACTACGATTTGTAACTACGGTTCCCGTATACGGCTGGGAGGAGGGGGGGCGGGGCTTAATCGTGGCGCCCGCACTCAGCCGTATTCGGGAACCGTATTTAATGCATGTCTATGAGCCGACCGGAGTGAACCGCAGCCTCCAGGCGGCTGCGTTTTGGGCCGTATGCGGTTTCCCGACCGCAGGCAAAAACGTGGTCGACCGCGTTTTTGCCTACGGTCGGGAAACCGCATATGGCCGAAAAAGCAGCCGACCGGAGACTGCGGTTCACTCCGGTCGGCTCATAGACATGCATTAAATACGGTTCCCGAATACGGGAACCGTAGTTACAAATCGTAGTGTGAACCCAGCCTTAGGGTGCATTCACACCACATTTTGAAATACAGTTCCTGTACACGTTTTCCATGTGAAAACCGCATGGAACTGTATTGAAAACCGTATGACAAAAGATGCATCAGGTTGTGTCCGTTTTGCATCCTGTACGGTTTTGTCAGTTTTTTTCCCGTACCTAAAACCATAGCCTACCACGTTTTCGGTCTAGGTGAAAAATGTATTAAACCGTATCGGTTTTTTTTTAACATGGAAGTCAATGGGAACCGTAGAGAACTGTATGTGCATACGTTTCCATACGTTTTTCACCATATGGTTTTTGACTTTGCACAGTTTTTTTTCTTAGAATTTCAATCAAACAAGTGAAACTTTATTCATAATGGAGTGAAAAGTTAAAAACGTATACGTTTTTTTCTTAAAAAACGGATGCAACCGGACATCATTTTTAAAACCGTATACGGGTTAAAATTTGGACACAAGTTTTGATACAGTTTAGTCCGATTTTGAGGAATCAGTTTTTCATCAAACACCTGATACAGGAACTGTATTGCAAAAACGTGGTGTGAATGCACCCTTATTGGAAGGGTGCCTTTTCCCAACAGCAATTTTAAGATCTCTCCACAGGTGTTCAATGGGATTTAGATCTGGACACATTGCTGGCCACTTCAGAACTCTCCAGCACTTTGTTGCCATCCTTTTCTGGGTGCTTTTTGATGTATTTTTGGGGTCATTGTCCTGCTGGAAGACCCAAGATCTCGGAAACAAACCCAGCTTTCTGACACTGGGCTGTACAGTGTCACCCAAAATCCGTTGATAATCCTCAGATTTCATGATGTCTTGCACACATTCAAGGCACCAAGTACCAGAGGCAGCAAAACAACCCCAAAACATCATTGAATCTCCACCATATTTCACTGTAGGTACTGTGTTCTTTTCTTTATAGGCTTCATTCTGTTTTCGGTAAACAGTATAATGACGTGCTTCTCAAAAAAGCTCTATCTTGTTCTCATTTGTCCACAAGATGTTTTCCCTGAAGGATTTTGGCTTATTTAAGTTCACATTGGCAAAATGTAATCTTGCTTTTTTATGTCTCTGTGTCAGCAGTGGGGTCCTCCTGGGTCTCCTACCATTTATAATTTAAATGACAACGGATAGTTTGCGCTGACACTGATGCTCCCTGAGCCTGCAAGACAGCTTGAATATCTTTGGAACTTGTTTGGGGCTGCTTATCCACCATCCAGACTATCTTGCGTTGACACCTTTCATCAATTTTTCTCTTCCATCCACGCCCAGGGAGATTAGCTAAAGTGCATGGGCTGCAAACTTCTTGATAATGTTGCGCACTGTGGACAAAGACAAATCTAGATCTCTGGAGATGGACTAGTAACCTTGAGAATGTTGATATTTTTCCACAATTTTGGTTCTCAAATCCTCAGGTAGTTCTCTTCTCCTCTTTCTGTTGTCAATGCTTAGTGTGGCACACACAGACACATAATGCAAAGGCTAAGTGAACTTCTCTTCTTTTTATCTGCTTTCCGTTGTGATTTTTATATTGCCCACACCTGTTACTTGCCCCAGGTGAGTTTAAAGGAGCATCACATGTTTGAAACAATATTATTTTTCCACAATTTTGAAAGGGTGCCAATAATTTTGTCCAGCTCATTTTTGGAGTTTGATGTGACATTATGTCCAATTTGCTTTTTTTCCTCCTCTTTTGGTTTAATTCCAATACACACAAAGGGAATAAACATGTGTTTAGCAAAACATGTGTTACTGCAATCCTTTTCTGTGAGAAATACTTAATTTTCTTGAAAAATTTCAGGGGTGCCAACATTTACAGCCATGACTGTATTTGTTGCTTCTGTGATGATGGGAATAAGAACGCTGACCCATGTTATCCTCATTGTCAACACTGGTACTCAACAATGGTAAAGTATCAAAAAACAGATGCTGGTCCCTTCAGACCCTCTCTCCCTATTTTCACTTTTTTGTCATGTTGCGGCTTTGTGCATAAATTAATAAGTAAATAAAATAAAAAGGTTTCCCTTATCATTTGGCACCCCATAATGACAAAGCAAAAACAGAATTTTAGAAATATTTGTTAATTTTGTTGAAAAAGAAAAACTAAAATATTGCATTGACATAAGTATTCAGACCCTTTCCTCAGTACCTAGCTGAGGTTAGATGGGGACTGTCGGCTGAAGTCATTTTCAGGTCTCTCTAGAGATGTTTGGTTAAGTTCAAATCAGGGCTGGGCCACTCAAGAACATAGACATGCCCCTAAGCCAATCCTGTGTTGTCTTGGCTGTGTACTTAGGGCCACTGCCCCAGATTTATCAAAATGTGTGGGAGAAAAACTGGAGAGATTTTGCCCATAATAACCAATCAAAGTTCAGCTTTTACTTTACTAGAGTTTGTTAAGATATGAAAGCTGAGCTGTGATTGGTTGTTATGGGCAAATTTCCAGTTCTTCTCTCACATGTTTTCATAAATCAGGGCCATTGTCTTTTTGGAAGATGAACTTAGGCCCAGTCTGAGGTCCAGAACATTCTGGATCAGGTTTTCAACATAAATATCTCTGTTCTTTGCTCCATTCTGCTTTTTCATAACCTTGAACAGTCTCCGTGTCCCAGCCACTGAAAAACACCCCCACAGCATGATGCTACCACCACCATGCTTCATTGTAGGGATGGTATTAAGGCAGGTCACGAAGAGAGCCTGGTAAATCCAGTCAAGACACTAAGAATTGAGGCCAAAATGTCCAATCTTGGTTTCATCAGATTAGTCTTTTCGTATCACAGTCTGAGAGTCATTAAGCAGCTTTTTTACAAATTGTCTTTTACTGAGGATAGAATTCTTTTTGGCTCCAGATTGGTAAAGTGCTGCAGTGATGGTTGACCTTCTAGATGTTTCTCCCATCTGCACACAGGAGCCCAGCAAGAATGACCACTGGGTTCTTTGTCACCTCTCTGACCTAGGATCTTCTCTCTTGTTTACTTAGATTGGTAGGGCGGTCAGCTCTAGGAAGAATCCTTCTCCTACTTAAGAAATATGGATCTTGGGAGCTTTTGGTGCTTTGGACTCTTTCAGATTTGTGGCTCCACTCATTTATCTCTCAAAGCTCAGAGTTCTTTTGCCCACCCCATAGCTTGGTTTTTGATCTGATATAGATGGTCAGCTGTGAGACCCTATATACACAGGGGTGTGTCTTGCCAAATTCTAATAAAGGTGTAGAAACATCTCATACATTTCAAGTGTAATATCAAAGAGTACATGCAAAATTTAAGATTTTATTTATTTGCTTAACAAAAATGTCTAAAATTCACATTCTCATTATTGGGTGCTGAATGCAGAATGAGGGGAAAATATATATATTTTAGCTCAAGGCCGTCACAAAACAAAAAGTGAAAAAAGTAAAAGGGTCTGAAAACTTTCTAACTGCATTGCCCCTGCTGCTGGGGAACTCAAGTAACTTCCTGTTAGTATGACATTGGGCTATTTTATACTGCATGTTGGATTAGCTTGATTTCTAAGGGATATCAGGTTCTGGATTGGTGGAATCTCAGACTAAATTTTCCAACCTAGGCAAATTTTAAATAACATATTTTCTACAGTAAAATGATAAAACAAAAATAATTTTACCTGATAATATTTTACCTTATGGAAGTGACGTAGAAGATGAACACTTTCTTCTCTCGCACCCTAAATAAACAAAGCGAAGTTGAACAATAACTATACATACACACAGTTTTTCGGTTTTGTTTCTTTGTATGGGAAATTCTACAGATATTTCCACAAAGAAGAATCTACAGCAGTTCTTCCATAACAGCCTAGATTCCTCTGGCTTTAATAAAAAGTAAATCAAACCTCACTCAACCATTTTAGGAATATGTAGGAGAAAAAAGACTGGTATTACCGTTCTCAAGCTAAATCCTGTAAATGTGTGCATATGTGTTATTGAGAATGGTTAGGGCAATGAGCGCTAAAGAAATTAGTTTAAAATTATTTATATTTATTATTTCATAAAAAATGCACATACATCAGTGCTTTATGTGTGGTGTCTGCAGGGCCCATGCTGATCACCCACAAATCACTGTACAATAAAAGTTTTTAAATAAAATCTAAAAGATATAGTGCAAAATATCTACGCTGCTGGCTATGAGCCTGTATACTGTGGAGCTGTACGTGTTTGCCACAATGAGTATATATTATGGAGTTTGTTAGTATACCATGTGTACAGCATTTGTTTTGCTGTTGTATGTGGCTATTGCTGTTAGTATATTTAAATATAGAGGTAAAATATGTAAAAAAAAATATGTAGAATATAAACCTCTTTTGTTGTATCAGCATTCAGGATGACAATTATAACTTATAACATATAGCTCCTTCTGGGTAAACAATTTGCTGACACTATATAAGTCCTGGTGTCTGCAAAAATGGAAGATGCCTTGGAGGTTGCCTAATAACATGTGTGCCCACTAATTCTGTAAATAAGGAAAGTCATATGGCATTGTATGCCAACTCCAGAAATGCTGTGGAGTAAAAGGACAGTAAATTCCTGTCTGCTGTAGAGGTTATTGCATTGGCGCTATGCGCCTTTCCTTAGGAGTACGGATAGAAAGTTTATGCATATATTTATTGTGATGGGTGTGCGCTGCTCGCCCGATGTGCTAGTCCTTATGCATATGGAAGAAAAGTTATGCTATGCATACAGTTATAGGTGTGCGCTGCTCACGTTGTTCACCCGATGCGCTGATCTTTACGAGTGTGGAATAAAAGTTATGCTATGTATACAGTTCGTGTAATAGGTGTGCGCTGCTCACCCGATGGAGATCCTACGTAGCTCTGACACTTACCCGTCATAAGCTCAAGCCGGTAGATGATGATGTTTACGGATGATGATCGCTCTCTGACTTATATGGAAAATTCAATTGTGCTTCTTGATAGATATAAGCGGCTATGTGCCAGGTTACTCAGTACACCACCATATCAGGAGCACATAGCTGCTTATATCTATCAAGAAGCACAATTGAATTTCCATATAAGTCAGAGAGAGCGATCATCATCTGTAAACGTCATCATCTACTTCCACGACTGACCAATACCTGACCTCTCCCTCCCTAGGCCTGCCGTGATCTTACCACGGCCAGCCAGACAGCGAGGAGGAGACCAGCTTGAGCTTACGACGGGTAAGTGTGAGAGCCACATGGGATCTGCATCGGGTGAGCAGCGCACACCTATTACACGAACTGCATGCATAGCATAACTTTAATTCCACACTTGTAAAGATCAGCGCATCGGGTGAACAGCGAGAGCAGCGCACACCTAATAACTTTTCTTCCGTATGCATAAGGACTAGCGCATTGTGTGAGCAGCGGGCGAGAAGCGCACACACATCACACTAAATATATGCATAAACTTTCTATCCGTAAGGAACGGCGCATGTAATAACCTCTACAGAAGACAGAAATTTACTGTCCTTTTACTCCATAGTATTTCTTGAGTTGGCATACAATGCCATATGACTTTCCTTATTTACAGGCTTAGTGTACCTTAGTGTGCACACACATTATTAACCCCTTAAGGACTCAGCGTTTTTCCATTTTTTCCTCATCACCTTCTAAAAATCATAACGCTTTCAATTTTGCACCTAAAAATCCATATGATGGCTTATTTTTTGCGCCACCAATTCTACTTTGCAGTGACATTAGTCATTTTACCAAAAGATCCAGGGCGAAACGGAAAAAAAAATCATTGTGCGACAAAATTGAAGGAAAAATTTCATTTTGTAACTTTTGGGGGCTTCCGTTTCTGTGCAGTGCATTTTTTGGTAAAAATAACACCTTATACGGTTAAAATGATACCCTACTTATATAGGTTGGATATTGTCGTACTTCGGAAAAAAATCATAACTACATGCAGGAAAATTTATATGTTAAAAATTCTTATCTTCTAACCCTTATAACTTTTTTATTTTTCTGCGTATGGGGCGGTATGAGGACTCTTTTTGCGCCGTGTTCTGAAGTTTTTATCGGTACCATTTTTGTATTGATCTGACTTTTTGATCGCTTTTTATTCATTTTTTCATTATATAAAAAGTGACCAAAAATACACTATTTTGGACTTTGGAATTTTTTTGAACGCACGTCATTGACCGTGCAATTAAATTAACAATATATTTTTATAGTTCGGACATTTTTGCATGCGGCGATACCACATATGTTTATTTTTATTTACACAGTTTTTTTTTTATGGGAAAAGGGGGGGTGACTTAAACTTTTAATAGGGAAGGGGTTAACTTTTTTTTCACTTTTTTTTGCAGTGTTATAGCTCCCATAGGGAGCTATAGCACTGCACACACTGATCTTCTATGCTGATCCCGGCAAAGCCATAGCTTTTCACGGATCAGTGAGATAGGGGCTTGATTGCTCAAGCCTGTAGCTCAGGCTTGGAGCAATCAATCGACGATCGGACGCTGTGGAGAGAGGTAAGGAGACCTCCGCCTGCGTCTCAGCTGATCGTAACATCACGATTTTATCGCGATGTCCCGATCAGCCCGACTGAGCTGCCGGGAAGCGTTTATTTTCGTTTTCAACTTTGATCGCCGCGTCTGAAGGGTTAACAGCGTGCAGCACAAAGATCGGTGCTGCACGCTGTTAGCCAAGGGTCCCGGCTATCGTTAGCAGACGGGGCCAATCGCATGTGATGGGTACGCCCTAAGTCCTTAAGAGGTTAAGCAACCTCAAAGCCATCTTCCTTTTTGCAGACACCAGGACTTATATCATGTCAGCAAATTGTTTACCCAGAAGGAGCTACAGTGGTCCCTCAACATACGATGGTAATTCGTTCCAAACGACCCATCGTTTGTCGAATCCATCATATGTTGAGGGACCCGTGCAATGTAAAGTATAGGAAGCTGTACTCACCTGTCCCCGCCACTCCGGACCAGGTCCTCACCGCTCCCGATGCTGTTCCAGGGGCTCCCGATGCTGTCCCGCTGTTCCGGTGTCTTCTTCGCGATCCTCCGGCTTCTTCCTCATCTTCTGCAGGGTCCGGGCCTCGCTTTCTGGTGACGTTATTACGCTGCTGCGCCGGCGTGGCGTGCGTAGTGACGTAATAACGACGCCGGAAAGCAAAGCCCGGACCCTGGAGAAGATGCGCAAGACACCGGAGGATCGCGAAGTGGACCCGGAGCAGCGGGAATAGGTAAGCGAACCTGCCAGGGATGCTTAAACTGCTATCCGACAGCAGCTTAAGCATTTTGCGCTGTCGGATAGCAGTTAATGCGATGGCCCCGACATATAAAAGCATCGTATGTCTCTGAGAGGCCATCGTATGTCGATTTTATAAGCTATAATTGTCATCCTGAATGCTGATACAACAAAAGAGGTTTATATACTACATATTTTTACATATTTTACCTGTATATTTAAGTTTGCCAACCACCAGTAGCCACATATAACTGCAAAACAAACGCTGTACACTTGGTATACTAACAAACTCCACAATATATACTCATTGCGGCAAACACATACAGCTCAACAGTATACAGACTGTTAGACAGCGGTGTATATATTTTGCACTATATCTTTTAGATTTTATTTAAAAACTTTTATTGTACAGGTCTTTATGGGTGATCAGCATGGGCCCTGCAGACACCACACATAAAGCACTGATGTATGTTCCTTTTTTTATGAAATAATAAATATAAATAATTTTAAACTCATTGTCCTAACCATTCTCACTAACACATATGCACACATTTACAGGATGTAATACCCTTCTTTTTCTCCTACAATTTATGAGGTTGTATTAGGTACACAACCTTATACCTGTACTCGCTAAAAACCTGCTTCCAACATCTGTTGAGCCACCCCTTTTCCCCTTTTAGATTAATCTTAGGAATATCATTAAAGTCACTTGCAAAGCAGATATTCAAGTTTAGAATCTGTCTGCAATGTAAAGGCTGTGTGGAACCGGCACCCAAGAGGTTGAATCTGCATGTTTGCAGTCTCAAAAGGGAACACTGTAACCTGTGTGAATAATTTGGTGACTGTTGTATAGGTTGGCTAGTAGTAAGCCACCTGAATAGACAGGCATGATATCTGTACCACCTGGTAGGATTTATTTTTGTGTTTATGCTTAGGCTGTATTTCTATTGTTTCGGAAAAAGAAATAAAGGAAAAGCCCTGTTTAAACATTACCTCCTTATCCCTATCTCCGACTGCTAGTTTGCCTCTGTTGGATTGGTTCAACAGAGCTAATCTCCCACAGGTGGCAAATTATTTGCAGACATCTCTAACAAGCCCAATAACAACCAAGGATTGCTGAAATGTATCAGCATTTTCTAGTAGTGTGTGCCCAGCTGCACACAAAGCCTATATGAACTGTGGGAGCACTTACCTCTAAACAAGCTAGGTGGACATCTTTTATGATACATTCGCCATCAATCAAAACTAAATGCTTCAGGAGAATACATGCAAGCTCCAGGGTGGCCAAACGGACTTTTCCATCTGCAAGAAGAAACAAAAAACTGGGTTGTATGTACTGGATTTATTCTCGTTTGTATTATATATTTACAGCTTAGTAAACAGTACAGTAGGTATATATCTAAATGGATATAGGTGTCAGAAACCATAGGACAACTTTAGGCCACAGGTTTTAATGAAATAGTTGTCTCTTTCTTTAACAAACCGCCGATAAGGTTTGGTTGAATCTTCTTGGGTGTCAGTGGGTAAACTTTTAAATGGGTAGACTAGAAGGGTAATATTTTTATCTTTATGCATATAAAATATCCTGAATAAGAGTTGTTATGTGTTATCATGTTACCAGCCTCCCTCCCCACAAGCATCTACTCTGAGGTCCGAACCAGATGTGGGCAAGGGGTCAAAATCCAGATCCTAAGTTTCCATTCTAAAAGTAACTTCATATGCAGATTAAAAAATTTGGGTCAATAAGCAATAAATAAAAAGCAATGGGGGTTTCTGAACAGAAAATGTACCTATATGTGTGTAAATGCTTACAAGGTAATGTTACATAGTTACAGTTACATAGTTCATAAGGTTGAAAAAAGACCAGAGTTCATCAAGTTCAACCTATATCCCTAATGAGTCCATACTGAGTTGATCCAAAGGAAGGCAAAAAACCCTCATACTAGAGGTAGAAATTCCTTCCTGACTCCAAATATGGCATCAGAATAAATCACTGGATCAACGTTCTGTCCCTATAAATCTAGTATACATAACCAGTGATGTTATTCTACAAAAATCCATCCATTTACAGAGTTCACCATGACCACCTCCTCAGGCAGAGAATTCCACAGTCTCACTGCTCTTACAGTAAAGAACCCCCGTCTGTGCTGGTGTAGAAACCTTCTTACCTGAAGACGGAGAGGATGCCCCCTTGTTATAGATACAGTCCTGGGTATAAATAGATCATGGGAGAGATCTCTGTACTGTCCACTGATATATTTATACATAGTTATTTGGTCTCCCCTAAGCCTTCTTATGTCTAAACTAAATAACCCTAATTCTGATAATCTTTCTGGGTACTGTAGTCCTCCCATTCCCCGTATTACTCTGGTTGCCCGTCTTTGAACCCTCTCCAGCTCCACTATATCTTTTTTGTGCACTGGTGCAGAGTACCATTAATAACCACCCTCTGTTTCCTATCATTGAGCCAGTTACTTACCCACTTGCACACCTTCTCCCCCAGCCCAATCCCTCTCATTTTATTTTAGAAAAATCGACATCCAGAGATTGCCTCTGGTCCAGTCCGGAGCTCACCTCCTCATAAAAGCTGATCAGGTTAGTTTGACAGGACCGATCCCTCATAAATCCATGCTGATATGGGGTCATACATTTATTTTTATCAAGAAACTCTAAAATAGCATCTCTTATAAAACTCTCAAACAATTTACATACAACCGAGGTTAAACTAACAGGTCTATAATTCCCGGGGTCACATTTTAACCCCTTTTTAAATATTGGCACCACATTTGCCATGCGCCAGTCCTGGGGAACAGTCCCTGTTACTATAGAGTCCCTGAATATTAAAAATAGGGGCCTGTCTATTACATTACTTAATTCCTTTAGAACACAGGGGTGAATGCCATCTGGATCTGGTGATTTGTCTATTTAGATTTTTTGTAGGCCGCACTGTACTTCTTCCTTGGTTAGAGAGGTGACCTGTACTGGGGAGTTTACCTTATCTCGCTGTACTTCACCTGGCATTTCATTTTCCTCGGTGAATACAGTGGAGAAGAATTTGTATAATATATTTGCTTTTTCCTGATCCCCGTTTATAATTTCTTCCTAATTTTTTAAAGGGCCTACACTTTCATTTTAACCTTTTTGCTATATATATAGTTAAAAAACATTTTGGGGTTAGTTTTACTCTTTGGCAATGAGTCTGTCTCTATTTTTGTGGCTTTTATCAGTTTTTAACATTTTACATTTTTCTCTATAGCTTTTTAATGTTTCTTCACTGCCGTCCTGTTTTAGTAGTTTAAATGCTTTAGGTTTGTCATTTATTGCCCCCTTAACATTTTTATTCATTCATATTGGTTTTCTTTTATTCCTGCCCTTTTTTATTCCCATAAGGTATATACCTCTTACAGTGAGAATTTTAAATATTCTTAAAAGCCTCCCATTTAGTGTCCGTATTCATGTTTTTGAGGACATTATCCAATTTTATATTGTGAAGGGATTCTCTGAGTTGATCAAACTTTGCCTTCCTAAAGTTAATAGTTTTTGTGGCCCCTCGAGAGATTCCCTTATTGAAGAACAAGTTATAATGTATTATATTATGATCACTATTTCCTAGGTGTCCTTCTACTTGTACATTAGTTACTCTGTCAGGTCTGTTGGTTAATGTGAAGTCTAGCAGGGCGCCCCCTCTGGTCAGACCCTGCACCATTTGGGACAGATAATTGTCATTAGCTATAGTCAGAAACCTGTTTCCTTTATGAGATTCACAGGTCTCAGTCTGCCAGTTTATATCAGAATAGTTAACCCCTTAACGACCACGGACGTATATTTACATCCGTGGCTGGCTCCCACGATATGATGCGCGGTCAGGCGGTGACTGCATGTTATATCGGGTCGGTTCCGGCATGTAACTGAATGCGGTGCCGCGCGCTATTAAACTTTTAGATGCGGCGTTCAAAGTTGACCGCCGTGTCAAAAACGAAAGTAAAATCTTCCCAGCTGCTCAGTGGGGCTGATCGGAACCACCGCAGTGAAAATGGGGTGTCCCGATCAGCTAGGACGCGAGCGGAGGGTCACTTACCTTCCTCCGGTATGTCCGATCGGCGAATAGCTCAAAGCCTGAGATTCATGCTTGAGCAGTCGACTGCCGAAAACACTGATCAATGCATAGCTATGGCTTTGCAGTAAACAGTGCTGGCAATCACTATGGGGGCTATAACATTGCAAAAAAAAAGTGTAAAAAAAAAAAGTTTATAAATGTGATTTAACTCTTTCCCTAATAAAATTGCAAATCACCCCCTTTTCCCATAAAAAAAAAAATATGTAAATAAAAATAAATATAAACATATGTGGTATTGCCGCGTGCGTAAATGTTCACACTATAAAAAAAAATCATTAATTAAACCTCAGGGTAAATGGCGTACGCAAAAAAAAAAAAAAGTTCCAAAGTCCAAAATAGGGTATTTTTGGTCACTTTTTATATCATGAAAAAATGATCAAATCAAAAAGTCCGATCAATACAAAAATGGTACCAATAAAAACTTCAGATCACGGCGCAAAAAATTAGCCCTCATACAGCCCCATACACAGAAAAATAAAAAAGTTATAGGGGTCAGAAGATGACAATTTTAAACGTATAAATTTTCCTGCATGTAGTTATGATTTTCTCCAGAAGTACGACAAAATCAAACCTATATAAGTAGGGCATCATTTTAAACGTATGGACCCACAGAATAAAGATAAGGTGTCATTTTTACCTAAAAATGCACTGCGTAGAAACGGAAGCCCTTACAAAATGGCATATTTTCTTCAATTTCGTCGCATAATGATTTTTTTCCCGTTTCGCCGTAGATATTTTGGTAAAATGACTGATGTCACTGCAAAGTAGAATTAGTGGTGCAAAAAATAATCCATCATATGGATTTTTAGGAGCAAAATTGAAAGGGTTATGATTTTTAAAAGGTGAGGAGGAAAAAACGAAAGTGCAAAAACGGAAAAACGCGTGGTCCTTAAGGGGTTAAAGTCCCCCATTATTATCACTATGTCCCCAAAGCTTTTATTTTGTCCTGTACAGCGCCTTTGTTTTGATGCTGCAGGTGCTTGATTATCTGCAGGACAACATTCTCATCAGTCCCATCTTCCCCTATCCCAGACATTGCCTTTATTTACAGCTGCATGCTTATCCATTGCAGGTGTAAGTTATCACTGTAAATACTTTGTGTCTGCTCAGTTAGGCTCTATTCACATCACATTTCGGGACATCTGCTGCACTGTACGTCAGCAAAAAGGTCAAAAAGGACACAGACATAAAGCCATATGTGCCTCCCGGGTGGGCCCTTTGGCTTTAATTGGCCGAACATAGTGAGAGTAATTCGCACACAGAAAGAGTAATTATTCTGGAAATGGAGCAAATATGGTCAGTTAGACTAGGATTGGCCCATTAAAATTACTAGGCCTGCCTGAGACACATGAGGCTGCATGTCAGCATCCCTTTGTCTACTCCAAACGTTCCTCCGGGTGGGGGTTGGATAAATTAGGTGCTGGGAGTCTTCCGGTAGGAACTTTTTATTTTCCCATGATGAAGCAGAACCTCTGCGAAACGTGTTGCATTATGGGAAAATAAAAAATTGTTCTTACCAGAAGACTCCCAGCACCTGATTTATTCAGCCCCTACCTAAAGGAAAGTTTGGAGCAAGCTGTTTGAGGCTAGTAGTGGCTGCAGGGATCTTCCTTTGTCTAAGCTCTATCCAAAATTGTACTTTGGTTGTACAACATTACCCGGTAAGCACACATTGCACTTAACGTTTATCGGTTATCCGAGGATAATATACCACTTTCTGTACTTCTATTCTAACAGCATCCCTTTGTGGCATCTTGCTGACAGTGCTAGTGCAGAAATGTGATGTGAACAGTGACTTATTCTGTTGCTCATTGACTCTGCATTATCCGCTGCACAACATGTAAAACATGATCCCATCAAAAGAGAAAAGAATAAAAGAGGAGGGGAGGACAATCACCTTTCAAAAGTATACCGTATATACTCGAGTATAAGCCGAGTTTTTCAGCACGATTTTTCGTGCTGAAAACACCCCCCTCGGCTTATACTCGAGTGAACTCCCCCACCCGCAGTGGTCTTCAACCTGCGGACCTCCAGAGGTTTCAAAACTACAACTCCCAGCAAGCCCGGGCAGCCATCGGCTGTCCGGGCTTGCTGGGAGTTGTAGTTTTGAAACCTCCGGAGGTCCGCAGGTTGAAGACCACTGCGGCCTTCGACATCATCCAGCCCCCTCTCACCCCCCTTTAGTTCTGTACAGTACTCACCTCCGCTCGGCGCTGGTCCGGTGCTGCAGGACTGTCCGGTGAGGAGGTCGTCCGGTGGGATAGTGGTTCCGGGCTGCTATCTTCACCGGGGAGGCCTTCTAAGCGCTTCAGGCCCGGCCTCAGAATAGTCACGTTGCCTTGACAACGACGCAGAGGTGCGTTCATTACCAACGTACTTCTGCGTCATTGTCAAGGCAACGCCTCTATTCCGGGCCGGAAGCGCGGAGAAGAGGCGCCCCCGGTGAAGATAGCAGCCCGGAACCACTATCCCACCGGACCACCTCCTCACCGGACAGTCCTGCAGCACCGGACCAGCACAGAGCGGAGGTGAGTACTGTACAGAACTAAAGGGGGGTGAGAGGGGGCTGGATGATGTCGAAGGCCGCAGTGGTCTTCAACCTGCGGACCTCCGGAGGTTTCAAAACTACAACTCCCAGCAAGCCCGGACAGCCGATGGCTGCCCGGGCTTGCTGGGAGTTGTAGTTTTGAAACCTCTGGAGGTCCGCAGGTTGAAGACCACTGAGGGCGAATGATGAGATGAGGATGATGAAGGGGGGGGGGGGGGATGATGAAGGGGGGTGGGGATGATGAAGGGGGGGGATGATTACAAGGGGATGATGAAGGGGGGATGTGTGGGATGATGACAAGGGGATGATGAAGGGGGGATGTGTGGGATGATGACAAGGGGATGATGAAGGGGGGATGTGTGGGATGATTACAAGGGGATGATGAAGGGGGGATGTGTGGGATGATGACAAGGGGATGATGAAGGGGGGATGTGTGGGATGATGACAAGGGGATGATGAAGGGGGGATGTGTGGGATGATGACAAGGGGATGATGAAGGGGGGATGTGTGGGATGATGACAAGGGGATGATGAAGGGGGGATGTGTGGGATGATGACAAGGGGATGATGAAGGGGGGATGTGTGGGATGATGACAAGGGGATGATGAAGGGGGGATGTGTGGGATGATGACAAGGGGATGATGAAGGGGGGATGTGTGGGATGATGACAAGGGGATGATGAAGGGGGGATGTGTGGGATGATGACAAGGGGATGATGAAGGGGGGATGTGTGGGATGATGACAAGGGGATGATGATGAGGATGTTAATGACGGGTCTGGATGATGACAGGGGGGGATGATGTATTTCCCACCCTAGGCTTATACTCGAGTCAATAACTTTTCCTGGGATTTTGGGTTGAAATTAGGGGTCTCGGCTTATACTCGGGTCGGCTTATACTCGAGTATATACGGTAAGCCATCAAACAATTATGAAGAAAATGCTATGAGCATGGTCATGTGACTGCATGTGTGAGTGATATATATGATATAGCTTATGAAGGCCTTTCAGCTGCAGGCAAAACTTTTCTGAACAATTTCTGAAACATTTCTGAACAATTTTAAAGATTGAAAACCTCTTTGCCTTACCAGGGTGTGCTGCTTGACTCATTATTCTAATTAATCTCTCTACTAACACATGGTTGTAGGAACGGCTGTCTTTAGCTGGCTTCAATGACAGCTGGATTTTTTCCAATTTTTCTGGATTTATTCCTATCAACAAAAAGAAAGACAATATTACCATTAAGGGTGTTCTATTTAACATTAGAAGTAGCACTGTTAGCTTTCATTGTGAAAATCTAGTTTGCACATAGTGTTTAAAAATTTATCGAACATTATTATTATTTTTTTATTTCCTCTGTAAATATTAGGGAACTGCAGCTCTGAAAAATAATAGGAAGTATAAATTCAGTTAAAGGGGTTTTCCAGGAATATTAATTTCTTATTGAGGGAATATCACTAGGACATGCCAATCACACCAGATCAGTGGGGTGCTGAGTACCTGGGACCTCAATGATCAGCTGTTACCCAAACCATGGTGAATATATACACAGTGAAAGGAGACAGAAGATGGCAGCTTCTAACATTGTGTAGTAGGTTCTGGGTTACTGCAGCTCATCTCTTAACTTATATTGGAGCTTTGCTGCACTACCCAGTATGGCCACTAAACAATGTATGGAGCTGCCTGAGTCCTGCTCTGCCCACTGTGTATTGTGGGAGCTGCAGTTCTGGCAAACAGCTGATCATTGGGAGTGTTGGGTGTCAGCAACCAATTGATCAGATATTTATGGCCTTTCCTGGGGGAAGGCTTACAATACAAAGTCCCGGAAAACCACTTTAATAATACACAAGTTTCTCCAAATACAGAAAAAAAACTCTAGAAAATCTGGCTAAAAATGTTTATATTTTTGTCCCTGCAGCTATTGTCGGTGTATCTCCGTGAGGAGACAAAATACAGGAAGTGGGGGTGGACAAGCGGGGCTCTGTGCACCGAGGACAAGCGGGGCTCTGTGCACCGAGGACAAGCGGGGCTCTGTGCACAGAGGACAAGGGGGGCTCTGTGCACCGAGGACAAGGGGGGCTCTGTGCACCGAGGACAAGGGGGGCTCTGTGCACCGAGGACAAGGGGGGCTCTGTGCACCGAGGACAAGGGGGGCTCTGTGCACCGAGGACAAGGGGGGCTCTGTGCACCGAGGACAAGCGGGGCTCTGTGCACCGAGGACAAGCAGAGCTGTGGTATGCTCTCGGCTCACACAACAGGATGATTGACAAGCCAGGAGCCTGCACAGAACCCTGCTTTTTCTTTCCTCACTTCCTGTATTTGGACTCCACACATAGACACACAGGCAATAGCTGCAGGGACAGCATTTTTTCACCCAAAAATATACACATTTTTTAATCAATGTTTATTAAAAATATACATATAATGGTATTATCTACATTTTATAAAAAGTTTTTGCTAACGACATGTACCCTTCAAAATGGTACCAGTGTATATCACCGTATTAGGGAGATATTCTTCACTACTGGAAGACAATACTTCAGGGAGAATTTTGAGCAAGTTTTTTTCAGATAGATCATTCTATCTTTTTTCATGTAAATTTTTTATTAGTGTGAAAGAAAAAAAAACTCAATATGCCAATATGCTATGGTATTGTAGCAAGGTATAGTACTGCTAAAAATACTTCTATTAGTATGTCATCAAGGAGGTAAAACTTGGTGTTCTGAAAAAACATAAGGTATAGAAACATGTTAAACTCCACTGGAAAACATTTTTTCTTTTTTTTTTTATATCTACTGGTGCCAGAAAGTTAAACAGATTAGTAAATTACTTCTATTTAAAAATCTTAATCCTTCCAGTAATTATCAGCTGCTATATGCTCCACAGGAAGATATCTTCTTTTTTAATTTATTTTCTGTCTGACCACAGTGCTCTCTGCTGACACCTCTGTGCATTTTAGGAACTGTACAGAGTAGGAGCAAATCCCCATAGCAAACCTATCCTGCTCTGGACAGTTCCTAAAATGGACAGATGTGTCAGCAGAGAGTACTGTGGCCAGACAGAAAGGAAATGAAAAAAGAAAATAACTTCCTGTGGTGTATATAGCAGCTGATAAGTACTGGAAGGATTAATATTTTTAAAAAGAAGTCATTTACAAATCTGTTTAACTTTCTGACACAAGTTGATTAAAAAAAAATGTTTTCCAGTGGAGTACCCCTTTAAAAAGGTAGTCTAACACCAGCTCCACACACATTAAAAAACTATCTACAAGAAATGATCATACAACTGGCCATACCTTTGTAATATTTCAAAGCTTCTCAGGGGTCAAGAAAAACTGATTTTAAACAATATGCAAATCAGCTAGTCAGTGCACAAGGGTTGTTGCTTTACCTCTCAGTGCACCACTATGGCAAGCCTGAACACGCCCCTCTCATCTTTATACTGTACTGTTGAAAAAGGAGTGTAGAACACCCCGAAACGCATTCAGTGCTGACTTCTCCCACTGTGGAACAAGTACAGTACATGCCAGTATCTCACTGTAAGCACAAACTAGGCTGTTCTATTACTGAACATTTTTGCAACTGCTGCTGATTATTCTCTAGCTGCCACTTGAGGAGTTTTTGTCTACAACAGTCAAAGAATCAGTGCTCCACTTCGCCATCAGTGAATCAGTACTCCACTATGGCCATCAGTGAATCTGTGCTCCACTATGGCCATCAGTGAATCAGTACTCCACTACGACTGTCAGAAAATCAATGCTCCACTATGGCCATCAGTGAATCAGTACTCCACTACGACTGTCAGAAAATCAGTGCTCCACTACGGCCATCAGTGAATCAGTACTCCACTACGACTGTCAGAAAATCAGTGCTCCACTATGGCCATCAGTGAATCAGTACTCCACTACGGCCATCAGAGAATCAGTGCTCCACTACGGCCATCAGAGAATCAGTGCTCCACTTCGCCATCAGTGAATCCGTGCTCCACTATGGCCATCAGTGAATCAGTACTCCACTACGACTGTCAGAAAATCAGTGCTCCACTATGGCCATCAGTGAATCAGTACTCCACTACGGCTGTCAGAAAATCAGTGCTCCACTACGGCCATCAGTGAATCAGTGCTCCACTACAGCCATCAGAGAATCAGTGCTCCACTACAGCCATCAGAGAATCAGTGCTCCACTACAGCCATCAGAGAATCAGTGCTCCACTACAGCCATCAGAGAATCAGTGCTCCACTACGGCCATCAGAGAATCAGTGCTCCACTACAGCCATCAGAGAATCAGTGCTCCACTACGGCCATCAGAGAATCAGTGCTCCACTACGGCCATCAGAGAATCAGTGCTCCACTACGGCCATCAGAGAATCAGTGCTCCACTAAGGCCATCAGAGAATAAGTGCTCCACTAAGGCCATCAGAGAATAAGTGCTCCACTAAGGCCATCAGAGAATCAGTGCTCCACTAAGGCCATCAGAGAATCAGTGCTCCACTAAGGCCATCAGAGAATCAGTGCTCCACTAAGGCCATCAGAGAATCAGTGCTCCACTAAGGCCATCAGAGAATCAGTGCTCCACTACGGCCATCAGAGAATCAGTGCTCCACTAAGGCCATCAGAGAATCAGTGCTCCACTACGGCCATCAGAGAATCAGTGCTCCACTACAGCCATCAGAGAATCAGTGCTCCACTACGGCCATCAGAGAATCAGTGCTCCACTACAGCCATCAGAGAATCAGTACTCCACTACGGCCATCAGAGAATCAGTGTGCTGCTCTGCACAATAGTCCGAGGACCACAGGTCATCGCAGCTCCTAGTAACCTGACCCTGTATGTGCAAACTGCAGGGCTTAGCTGCAATTCACCTGAGAGGAACATCACGCACCACAAGGCTCCATGATGCCGGGCCTGGATGTGAGTATCTCTGTTATACAGGAACAAATGCCTGTTGACCAGAGTGCCTGGGAATTAGGTAAACGCGGACATTATAGACTACAGCTATTGCTGAGATTAGTTTTGTTACATTACTTCTACGTGAAATTAAAACAAAAGAACAAAAGACTGCATCTTGCAATATTGTAGCTAGCTTGTTACACAAGGACGACATACAAATACCACATATGTGGTTTTTCTAGCAACAAATCTTTCCCTTTTTTCTCCATAATAATGAATGGATTTCATATGTGGGCTTGAGTTTTATTATTATTATTATACCTGCCAAGAGGAATGTCCCCTCCTCTCTAGTGGATTGAATTGCAGTGAGCAGCATTACCAAAGGGCTATAAAAAACATTCAGAGAAGGCTGAAAACATCTCAGACATAATGCCTCCATAATGCAACGCTGTCCCATTTTATAAAGTAACAAATGCAGTGTAAATCAGCAAAAAAGCCACACATTTTTGCGCAAATGAGCTTTGCACAATATTTTTAGACTTATGTTCACCAAAAAACTAGGGTACAGGCCATAATGAATCTGCCTCATTGTGTTTAGAAGTGTACATGTCATAAAAAGAAAAAAAATATTTGATATTCTCAAGTCATGTCAAAAGTTTTGATTGATTGGGGTCCAAACCCTGACCGATTGCTAGAACAAGTGGGAAGAGAAGCAAGTGACTGAGCGCTTCTTTTCCTGTTCGCGGCCTATGGGACAGAAATAATTCCATAGACATGCATTATGTCACCATCTTGGTCACGTGGTACAGAGCCGGGAGAGAATGTGCATAGCATGCATTTCTTTCAGCTCTATGAATTGATCAGTCGGGATCCGATGCTCAGACCCCGACAGATCAAAACGTTTGATATGTTTCAGAGACATATCAGAAGTTTTTCTAATGACAGCGCCCAGGAGTTAATTCATATTTATTATTTACATTCTATACAGAGTGATTTATAGCATGACGGTAAAAGGACAATGAATTGTACCATTTTTATTAACTTCACTTACCATTATTATGAGACATAGCATAAAGAAGACACAAGACAAACAGAGTATAGTAGTCAAGGTCTGTGCACTCCAGCGTGCTGTAAACCATGTCCAAGAAAGGCCTATGGAAGACACATGGGTTAAATATTCTCAATAAGACAATGTTTTTACAGCAAAGAGACCTACAAATCTTGAATTAAATCTGGTGCAAAATGCAAACGCTGCACAAATCTTACACCTAAAAGGATTATTGATGTGTAACTGTTAGATCAGTGGGGTCCAACCAATTAAACCTTCATCGATTACCAAAACGATTCGCTTTTCTTGGAGAAAACTGACAGCTAGATCACTTTCAGAGCGCTCAGATTGTCTTCTCTGTTACTTACCAGTTTTCTGATAAGATCAGTTCTGGCATCAGAAAACTTAAAATGAACTGATTCCATTGATTTTAATGAGCCAGTTTTTGTATTGGTTTATGTCAGTTTGCATCCATTCTGTTTTTTTTTCTTTTTATAGGATAAATAAAAATAAAAGTAGAATGCGCTATTTTTGTGTTAATTTGGATGGAATGCAAAGCTCAGTGACCCTCAGTAACAAAGAGCACTGCACAAGTGATACAACACTTCATGTGTACATCATGCATTTCTCAACCGTACAGCCTGAGGAGGGCATTATGGGTAAGTCTATACATTTTTGTCTATTTGCAAGCATGGGAACTTCTCTCTTAGCTTAAAATATTAGTTATTCTCTTATTCATACCTATTTGTTTATGGATGGAGGCTTACTCTACAGATGTTTCTTTAAGGTGAACCTGTCTGGTGCCGGCAGTAGTTAGCGGTTTTCTTACCTGCTCTGGCCAGCCTGAGTCCCAGCAGCAGCACTCTTCTCCTCATCTGTTGTGTTTTCTTCATGCAAAATTAGCTTTTCTGCTGCTTTTGATCGTTCCATAATCACCATTTCTATTTCTAGATGATACAATGGGGCACCAGAAGAATCAATGCACTGTCTGCACCATTTACATATTTAGTTTTACAATTCATACTAATCCAGTGTATAGGGAGAGAAGCATCACTCAAGCTGGCCGGGCAGGGAGTAGCTGCCGGGACCAACACTAAGGACTATGCTCAAGCGTCTCAGAGTAATTGTGTCCCGCAATCGCGATGCCTGCACCAGTTTTATGCTGCCTGTAGTTTGGGCATAAAGCTGATGACAGGTTTCCTTGAAAGACCGAATATTGGGGGAGCTTCATCAAAACTAGTACAGCACAAAAGTAGAGTAATTAGATAAAGTAGGGCTTTTTACACTCTCTACAGGGACCTCACTGGTAAGAACATGTTGATGCCTGGGTCTCACCATCACCATGAGGCCTGCATATTTTTATTTTTTTAAACCCTACTGCTTTAGTTTATTAAAAAAAAAAGCACAAAAGCAGTCAAAGATTGGAGCAACCATTAAAAGGCTTCTGTGCCCCTCAACAACAACTGGGGCAACTAAAAATCAGAGAAGCCCTGTCTTATAGTACTTTAATTTTTATAGGTACTTTAGAAAATAAAAGAGACAGACTGATTAACAGGAAAAACTAATCTACTTTTTTATCCTAATCGGTCGAACCAAACCTGGAGTTAACCTTGTTCTAGCAATCTATATTAGGGTAGACATTCATCTGAAGTCCTGAGATATTTTATAGAATATATGAAGAAAAACTCCAACTCTACAATTTTTTGGCATAATGTCAGTGTTCACACCTTTCTTCCATCCCACCACTCGCTTCTGAGCAAGACAGCTCAGCTGATATCAGTCAGCCCCTTCCTTACTGGGCCCTGGCTATTTAAAGGGAACCCATCATCAGATTTTACTTTATGTAACCACTGGCAACAGGTTATATAGGGTAAAATCAGCTTGCTCACCATGTCCCGTTGTCTTTAGTACCAGCAGCAGTGAAAAATGAAGTTTAAAAGTTGTCCTGTGCTGTATGTTAATCAGGTCTATTAGTCCACAGGGGAGGTAGTCACTGTGCTCCGGGCTGTAATCACACCTACTCCAGCGTAACTGACAGCGCAGGCACCTACGACATCACTGCTCTGCTCTGAAATCTTGCGCAGGCCCAGAGGTAGCACTATCTCTGTGGATGAAGTTGCTTCTGGGCTCACAAAACTTCAGTGTGCCGAGCATTCACGTAGGAGGTACCCAGGCTGTCAATCATGCTTATATAGGCATGATTATACCCTGGAGCACAGTGACTACCTCAGAAAGAAGAACGGCCGGGGTCTACTTAGACCTGGTTAGCATACAGCGCAGGACAACTTTCAAATTAATTTTCTTATGCTATATAACCTGTTGACAATGGTTTTATAGGGTAAAATCGATATCCGGTTCCCTTTAAGCTGCAGCAGTTCAGTCTGCCGCAACCCTTTCATGGTCTCTGATCTCCAAGAGCATTCCTACCGGTCCTGTTTTTTGTTCTGTGTATGACCCTTGCCTGGCTGACATGCTCGCTAGTTCTATGTTGCTTACTTTCTGGTATCATGACTTTAGCTGTTCCTGAGTACCCACTTTGCCTCCTGGCCCCTGACTGTGTGTGTGACCAAGTCCCTGGCTCTGGCTTTTGTTTATTATATTTAACAATTTAAACAAAGGTGATTTGCACTGCATTATCATCTCCATCTGGTTTTGTGGTTTCTGACACAAAGAAAGGCCATGAAAAGCGAGAGGTCTCATCAAGTTTTGATGAAAAAAGGAAAGATCATAAAATGAAAAAAAGAATTTCCAACACTTTGGCATTCCTTTGTGAGGTTATCATGTAAATATGAGGCATTCAATAGGTATCCATATATGGTGGGATTACCTGTTCCTTTTAATACCTGTGGCAGTAATAGTGCACAATATATGGTTTAAAGTAGGCAGCACAGGGTGCGGTCCAATTTTTTTGGCTAGAAAATTGGTGTGTATTCATGTAATATATAATGTACTATATTTTTTTAATATTACATATTTTTTGTAATATATTTTTTACCAGCAAGCTTATATGGAATAGAACAGGAATCTAAAATAGGGAAGGATCTTATTTTCTTTAGGGGTAAATTCTAATATACACAACCACACAGGTGTGGATGCACCTGTGTAAATGTATGCAAGCACGTTGTTTCCATTGTCGTGTATAAATACACACTGCTCAACAAAAATAAAGGGAACACTAAGATAACACATCCTAGATCTGAATGAATGAACTAATCTTTTAAAATACTTTCATCTTTACATAGTTGAATGTGCTGACAACAAAATCAAACAAAAATGATTAATGGTAATCAAATGTATCAAACCATGGAGGTCTGGATATGGAGTCACACTCAAAATCAAAGTGGAAAACCACACTACAGGCTGATCCAACTTTATGTAATGTCCTTAAAACAAGTCACAATGAGGCTCAGTAGTGTGTGTAGCCTCCACGTGCCCGTATGACCTCCCTACAATGCCTGGGCATGCTTCTGATGAGGTGGTGGTTGGTCTCCGGAGGGATGTCCTCCCAGACCTGGACTAAAGCATCAGCCGTGGTGCAACGTGGCGTTGGTGGATGGAGCGAGACATGATGTCCCAGATGTGCTCAATCGGATTCAGGTCTGGGGAATGGGGGGGGGGGGGCAGTTCATAGCATCAATCCCTTCCTTTTGCAGGAACTGCTGACACACTCCAGACACATGAGGTCTAGCATGGTCTTGCATTCGGAGAAACCCAGGGCCAACCGTACCAGCATATGTTCTCACAAGGGGTCTGAGGATCTCATCTCGGTAACTAATGGCAGTAATGCTACCTCTGCTACCTCACACCATTACTGACCCACCGCCAAACCAATCATGCTGGAGGATGCTGTGGGAAGCAGAATGTTCTCCACAGTGTCTCCAGACTCTGTCACGTTTGTCACATGTGCTCAGTGAGAACCTGCTTTTATCAGTGAAGAGCACAGGGCGCAAGTGGTGAATTTGCCAATCTTGGTGTTCTCTGGCAAAAGCCGAACGTCCTGTGCGGTGTTGATGCTGTAAGCACAACCTCTTCCTGTGGACGTTGGGCCATCATACCACCCTCATGGAGTCTGTTTCTGACCGTTTGAGTGGACACACGTACATTTGTGGCCTGCTGGAGGCCATTTTGCAGGGCTCTGGCAGTGTGCCTCCTTGCACAAAGACAGAGGTAGCAGTCCTGCTGCTGGGTTGTTGCCCTCCTACAGCCCCCTCCACATCTCCTGATGTACTGGCCTGTCTCCTGGTAGCGCCACCATGCTCTGGACACCATGCAGACAGACACAGCAAACCATTTTGCCACAGCTTGCATTAATGTGCCATCCTGGATGAGCTGCACTACCTGAGCCACTTATGTAGGTTGTAGACTCCGTCTCATGCTACCACTAGAGTGAAAGCACCGCCAGCATTCAAAAGTGACCAAAACATCAGCCAAGAAGCATAGGAACCACCACATGCAGAACCACTCCTTTATTGGGAGGTGTCTTGCTAATAGCCTATAATTTCCACCTGTTGTCTGTTCCATTTGCACAACAGCATGTGAAATTGATTGTCAATCAGTGTTGCTTCCTGAGTGGACAGTGTGATTTCACAGAAGTGTGATTTACTTGGAGTTACATTGTGTTGTTTAAGTGTTCCCTTTATTTTTTTGAGCAGAGTACAATCAATTCAGAAACACTCACTCCCCCTCCCCCCATTTGTTTAACTGTGACCTTGTACTAAAATAAAAATCACATTTCCCCCCCCCCATGAATCTGCTCTCAATACCCAATAATAATTTGAAAACAGAAATTTTTGAAATGTTTGCAACTGTATTAAAAAGGTAAAACTAAAATTTGGCATGGCCATAAGTATTCAGACCCTTTGCTATGATACTTAAAATGTAGTTCTTGGGGACATCCATTTCTCTTAATCATATCAGATGTTTCTACACCGTGATTGGAGTCACCTGGAAAAAAGAACCCCCCCCCGTCTATATGATATGTCACAATGCATATCAGAGCAAAAACTTAGCCATGAAGGGGAAAGAACTGCTCAAAGAGTTCAGACACAGGATTGCGTGGAAGCAGAAATCTGGAAAAGGGTACAAAATAATTTTTGCTGCACTATAAGTTTGCAAAAAAGCACCTAAAGTACTCTCAGGATGTGAGAAACTAGATTCTCTGAAACAAAGATTGAACTTGTGGCCTTGAATCTAAGTGTTATTTCTGGCCAAAACAAGGCACTGCTCATCACCTGCCCAATATAATTCCTAAAGTGAAGCCTGGTTGTGGCAATATCGTGCTGTAGGGGTGTTTTTCAGTGGCTGGGACTGGGAGACTGGTCAGGCTTGAGGGAAAGCTGAATGGAGCAAAATATAGAGATATTATAAAACCCAATCCAAAGTGCTCTGGACCTAAGACTGGGGCAAAAGTTTGCTTGTCAACAAGGCAATTACCCATAGCACACAGTCAGACAACACAGGAGTGGCTTTGGGATAACTCTGTGAATGCCTGTGAGTGGCCCAGCCAGAGTACCATTTCTGGGCTCTGAACCCAAACGAACATTTCTTGAGAGACCTGAAAATGGCTTCCACCGACGTTCCCACCTAATCTCATGGAGAGGATCTGCAGAAAAGAATAGCTGAAAACCCCAAATCCAGGTGTGTAATCCTTGTGGCATCATACATGAGAAGAATGGAGGCTGTAATCCCTGCCACAGGGGCTTCAGCTAGGTACTGAGGAAAGGGTCTGAATACTTAGGTCAATGCAATATTTTAATTTTTCTTTTTTTACAAATTAGCAAAGGTTTTTACATTCTGTTTTCACTTTGTCCTTATGGGGTATTGAGTGCAGAATGTTTTAGGGAAACTTGAAGGACATTACCATAACACAAATGTGAAATAAAGTAAAATGGTCTGAAGACTTTCTGTATGTACTGTACATATGTAGGTCTGTAAATATAAGTTATATAAATGCTATGTGCACCTCTAGCATTTGGTCTGATTTACATGTTCTTGTGAGTATCCTAAGGGGTTAAAAATCGATTTATATGAAGTATTAAATGCTTCAAGGCTGAAACATTCTGGAAAAGGAGCCAGTCTACCTTGACCTTGGTCTTTAGGTTTTCAAGTAACTGTACCGCCGATCATTACTTGCAGAGCGAACTTGCTCTGTGCTGTAATGATAGCGCGGTGCCGCAGCGGGGATCCCGGGGGTCCCCAGCAGCGGCACCGCGGCGATCTGACATCTTATCCCCTATCCTTTGGATAGGGGATAAGATGTCTAGGGGCAGAATACCCCTTTAAGTACAAGTAAAGAATTCTGGGCAGGATCCATCAGAAAGGGGAGGCGCTTGAGACCACAACGTTTTCTATGTTTTTCCCTTCTTCAGTGCGCTGTCTAATCCAGATCCCGAGAGAGAACAGATCTAGGACTTGTCGGTCCTAGCAAATTACTTTAACACTCTAATTTGAGATATACAGTGGGGCAAAAAAAAGTATTAAGTCAGCCATCAATTGTGCAAGTTCTCCCACTTAAAAAGATGAGAGAGGCCTGTAATTATCATCACAGGTATACCTCAACTATCAGAGACATAATGAGAAAATAATCCATAAAATCACATTGTCAAATGTTTAAAGAATTTATTTGCAAATTATGGTGGAAAATAAGTATTTGGTCACCTACAAACAAGCAAGATTTCTGGCTCTCACAGACCTGTAACAACTTCTTTAAGAGTCTCCTCTGTCCTACACTCATTACCTGTATTAAAGGAACCTTTTTGAACTTGTTATCAGTATAAAAGACACCTGTTCACAACCTCAAACAGTCACCTCAAACTGGGACCAAAGTAAAATAAAGTAATACAGGCTACCATCAGTAACACACTACGCTGCAAGGGACTCAAATCATGCAGTGCCAGACGTGTCCCCCTGCTTAAACCAGCACATGTCCAGGCCTGTCTGAAGTTTGCTAGAGAACATTTGGATGATCCAGAAGAGGATTGGGAGAATGTCATAAGGTCAAATGAAACCAAAGTAGAACTTTTTGGTAAAAACTCAACTCGTCGTGTGTGGAGGAGAAAGAGCACCATACCTACTGTAAAGCATGGGGATAGAAACATCATGCTTTGGGGCTGTTTTACAGCAAAGGGACCAGGACGACTGATCCGTGTTAAGGAAAGAATGAATGGGGCCATGTATCATGAGATTTTGAGTGAAAACCTCCTTCCATCGGCAAGGGTATTGAAGATGAAACGTGGCTGGGTCTTTCAGCATGACAATGATCCCAAACACACTGCCATGGCAATGAAGTATAAGATTATATTAAAATAAGTATATTGAAATAAGAAGCATTTCAAGGTCCTGGAGTGGTCTAGCTAGTCTCCAGATCTCAACCCCATAGAAAACCTTTGTAGGGAGTTGAAAGACCAGCGACAGCCCCAAAATATCACTGCTCTAGAGGAGATCTGCATTGAGGATTGGGCCAAAATACAAGCAAGTGTGTGTGAAAACCTTGTGAAGATTTACAGAAAGCGTTTGACCTCTGTCATTGCCAACAAAGGGTATATGCAGAGATCTGTAGCCAAGGCCACAGTAAAAAAATTCAGGTGCAGTGAGGCGCTCTCTTCGAGATGGCTAGTCAGCCGTTCAGTCAGATGAGTTTGACCAGGTTTAGGGGTATAATAATAATAAACTGTTTTATTAAAGCATAAAATCAGGATTATCGGACCATGCGTTTCAAGGGGCGGGACCACCTCTTCATCAGGTATGGACCTGATGGAGAGGGTCCTGCCCCTTGAAACAAAGTTGTCCGATAATGCTGATTTTATTCTTTAATAAAACAGTTTATTATTATTATACCCCCTAAACCGGGTCCTTGTTATCTGACTTAACAGCTGACTAGCCATCTTGAAGAGAGCGCCTCACTGCACCTGCATTTTTTACCGTGGCCTTGGCTACAGATCTCTGCATTCTGAAGACTGTCCGGGTGGCTTCCAGGACGGGGAGGTGACGGCAGCACTATTGGAATTTCCATTATGGCTTTTGCCGCAAGTGCTACATGGATTTGTGCTCAAAATACAACACCTAAGGGAGAGCAAGATTTTTTTTCTGACGGCAAACACATTGTTGCTAGGAGTAACGGCACATTGCTGCACTTTGCATTTCTGTTTCCCTTTTCTCTCATATTCTGCATATAACAAAGGGTATATAAGAGATGAACTTTTGTTATTGACCAAAATACTTATTTTCCATCATAATTTGCAAATAAATTCTTTAAAAACCAGACAATTTTTTAAGATTTTTTTTTCTCATTATGTCTCTCATAGATGAGGTATACCTATGATGGAAATTACAGGCCTCGCTCATATTTTTAAGTGGGAGAAGTTGAACAATTGGTGGTTGACTAAACACTTTTTTGCCCCACTGTAATTCTCATCTATGATTTTCATGATCTGAAAGTTTGGATCATCCCCTAAAATAATAATTAATAAACAAATAAAAATACCACAACAACAAACAGTAATCACAGCCAAGTAGTTTCATCCAGCAGAATGTAAAATCCCAGAATTGGGTCTTCTCACCTTCAGTTTCTCCAATTGTTTTCACTCCTTTTGGACCAATCTCTCCTGATTTTGCCTTATCTGGGTCTTCGTGGCCATCGTCGGTAGGCTTGTCTTCCTCCTCCTCTTCACCAACATTTTTGTAGTTTGGCCTTTTCTGTAACTTCTTTTTCCCTCTCTGCCGGTTGATCTCAAGGGATTTCTCTAGACTCTCTTGAGGCTTTATGAAACATCTAATACTGGATTCTCCCTAAATTCCAATACAAAATGTAATTCACTAAAATGAAAATACGTTACTTCAGAACTATACACAACCTATAACATTAAATGGGTTTTCTTGTCAAAACCTATCAAAAGAATAGACCACTATTATCAGATAATTGGGGTGTTAAGACTCGGCACTTAGCTCTGGTGACTCCGTATAGTAAAGTGCATTGGAAATAAGGAACAATACAGGCACAAGCAATAACCTTAGAACATTACATGATATGGAGCGACTTCATAATACCACAAGCAGCAAAAAAAAAAAGAACTTCACACATATTTTAGGCACTGTGGGGGGTTTGAGATATCACGTGTTAAAAACATAGTTCATTTACCAAAGTCACTTATGACTTTCCTGTATGTGTCACTTTGTTGTTACCGTATTTTTCCACGTATAAGACGGACTTTTTCTTCCCCAAAACTGGGGGGGAAAAGTTGGTGCGTCTTATATGGCGAATACACACCTATCGGGTCGGTCCCTGCGGCCATCAACGGCCGGGACCCGCGGCTAATACAGGACATCACCGATCGCGGTGATGCCCTGTATTAACCCTTCAGACGCGGCGATCAAAGCTGACCGCCGCGTCTGAAGCAAAAGTCGGGCTGTTCGGGACCGCCGCGGTGAAATCGCGGCACCCCGAACAGCTCACAGGACACCGGGAGGGACCTTACCTGCCTCCTCGGTGTCTGCTCCGTGCCGGGATTCCCTGCATGGCGGCGATCTCCTTTGACGTCATCACGTCGTCCTGTCATCCAATAGGAGCGGCGTGCGTAGCGACATGATGACAGCGACGTGATGACGGCGACGGAGAGCATGGATCCCAGGGAAGAAGACGTCGGGAGCGTCGGGGACACCCCGGGGACGCGGCGGCAGTGATGGAGCGACATCCAGGGCAGCGGTGACTGGTCTGAAGCGGCGGGGACACATGAGTACTATCTCCTATCCAGTGGTCTTCAACCTGCGGACCTCCAGATGTTGCAAAACTACAACTCCCAGCATGCCCGGACAGCCGTTGGCTGTCCGGGCATGCTGGGAGTTGTAGTTTTGCAACATCTGGAGGTCCGCAGGTTGAAGATCACTGTTGGGTGCAGAATCTTTTTTTTTTCTAGATTTTGCACCTTTAAAATTGGGTGCGTCTTATATGCCGGTGCGTCCTATAGGGCGAAAAATACGGTAATAATCAGCTTCGTCTAAGCAGTAGACCCTCTCATTCTTTCCATAGTACACATTAAACCAAATTTACTATGAATATCGGTAACTCAAACCAGGTCAGATGGTGAGAATGATATACAGAGAGAGGAAAATAGACATAATATAAAAAAAGAAAACACATTCAAGAGATCTAAATTTAGGTTTACTATGTTAAATAACAAGAGGGTGCTATTGATGCTGTTTATATTGTGGGAAGTAGCAGAAATTACAACAGCAGATATTACTCCTGGACATTCACTGTGTCATAACATGGTAACAACAGGGCAACCTGATTGGGGCCACATTACCAAATACTTTTGATCATCAGACTATTGTAGAAAAGAACAATAACTATGTAAGAGTAGAGTACACAGTGCAGCTATGGCGCGCAGATGCTTCCCCAAATGCGGTGGTCAATGGATGCCTGATTTTACCAGTAAAATCTCTGTATAACTGGCAAAGCCAGATGACCAATAGCCACTGAATGAGCGAGGGGATTTGTCCACATGGACATATACACCAGTGACTTCCTGCAGGGTGCCCTGGGGATAACATCAGGAGAGCAGGGAGAGAGCACAGAGAAAACAGTGCAAACCAGTACGTAATTGACGGATTAAAAGGGATTATCCAGGAATAGAAAAACAGAGCTAATTTCTTTCAAAAACCGCACTCCCTCTGTCTCCGGGTTGGGTGTGGTTCTGCAGCTCAGTTCCATTGAAGTGAATGGAGCAAAGTTGTAATACCACACATAACCTGGGGACAAACGTGGAGCTGTTTCTTTCTATTCCTGGATAACCCTTTAATACAGTTTTTTAACCCACTCAACGTAACTGTTAGAGATCTTTGTTTTTGGAGGTCGAGTTACATTTTTGCAACTGTATCATTTTCAGATCCAACTCTTTCATTAACTTCTGTTTATGGTGGTGGGAGAAGCAACAACTTGCCTGTCAGGAAATTACATGACTGAAATGGGTATTCCAGGAAAAAACTTTTTTTTTACATATCAACTGGATCCAGAAAGCTAGACAGATTTGTAAATTACTTCTCTTAAAAAATCTTAATCCTTTCAATAATTATCATCTGCTGAAGTTGAGTTGTTGTTGGCAACAGTGCTCTCTGCTGACAACTCTGCTTGTCTCGGGAACTGCACAGAGTAGAAGAGGTTTGCAATGAGGATTTGCTTCTAAACTTGGCGGTTCCCGAGACAACTGTCATCAGAGAGCACTTAGACAGAAAACAACAACTCAACTTCAGCAGCTCATAAGTACTGAAAGGATTAAGATTTTTTAATAGATGTAATTTACAAATCTGTTTAACTTTCTGGAGCCAGTTAATATATATAAAAAAGTTTTTTTCCTGGATAACCCCTTGATGTAATCCCTCAGGCCCTGACTTTAGAGTTTTTTTTATTTTTTATTAACCTCTTCAAGACGCAGGGCATATGGATACGCCCTGCATTTTGAGTCCTTAAGGACACAGGGCGTATCCATACGCCCGTGGGAATTCCGGTCCCCACCGCTAGCCGGTTGGGGACCGGAGCCGGATGCCTGCTGAAATCATTCAGTCATTATGCCCCCCCCCCCCCATGTTGGCGATGGCCGCAGATCGCTGGACAATTCAGTCCAGCGATCTGCGGCGATTCCGGGTCAATCGGGTCTCCAGTGACCCGGAATTACTGGCTGATCGGGCCGTCTCTGACGGCCCCGAACAGCCAGAGCCAGCAGGGATGAGGTGGAACTGGTGCCACCTCACGATCGCCCTGATTCGTCGACCGGTTTACCGGCCGACCAATCAGGGCACCTGCTGCGGGTGTCACTCCCGCAACCCGCTCCGCCCCTCTTCCGGAGGACGTGAGCGGGTGCGGGACGTGGACCCCGGCAGCTGGGAACCCCGGCGTCCCTGTTGGGATCGGGGCCCCAGGAGCGACGGCGGCGAGGGACTGACCTGTATCCCGGAGCAGCAGTAGGAGGCGAGTGACAGCCTTCTGCTGTTGCTTAGCAAAAGCTCCCAGCATGCAAAAAGAGCATACTGGGAGCTGTAGTTATGCAAGGAGGCAGACCACCACAACTCCCAGCATTCCCTTATGGGCATGCTGGGGACTTATAGTTTTGCAACAGCTGGAGGCACATTTTTTTCTACGGAAAAGTGTACCTTCAGCTGTTGTATAACTACAACTCCCAGCTTGCACAAACAGCTAAAGTGCATGCTGGGAGTTGTAGTGGTGCATCTTCTGGTAGCATAACTACAACTCCCAGCATGCCCATTGGCTGTTGGTGACTGCTGAGAGTTGTAGTTTTGCAACAGCTGAAGGCACACTGGTTGTGAAACTCAGTTTTTTTTTACTCCTAACCGTATATGCTGGGAGTTGTAGTTTTGCAACAGCTGGAGGCACACTGGTTGTGAAACACTGAGTTAGGTCACAAACTCAGTGATACATAACCAGTGTGTCTACAGCTGTTGCAAAACTAAAACTCTCAACATGTACAGTCTGTCAGCGCATGCTGGGAGTTGTAGTTTTGCAACAGCTGGATGTCCCCCCCCCCCTCCCCAATGTGAACGTACAGGGTACACTCACATGGGCGGAGGTTTACAGTAAGTATCCGGCTGCAAGTTTGAGCTGCAGCAAATTTTCTGCCGCAGCTCAAACTGCCAGCGAGAAACTACTGTGAACCCCTGACCGTGCGACTGTACCCTAAAAACACTACACTACACTACCACAAAATAAAATAATAAAGTAAAAAACACGACATATACACATACCCCTACACAGCCCCCCTCCCCTCCCCAATAAAAATGAAAAACGTCTGGTACGCCACTGTTTCCAAAACGGAGCCTCCAGCTTTTGCAAAACAATTACTCCCAGTATTACCAGACAGCCACTGACTGTCCAGGCATGCTGGGAGTTTTACAACAGCTGGAGGCACCCTGTTTGGGAATCACTGGCGCAGAATACCCCTATGTCAACCCCTATGCATGTCCCTAATTTAGGCCTCAAATGCGCATGGCGCTCTCACTTTGGAGCCCTGTCGTATTTCAAGGCAACAGTTTAGGGTCACATATGGGGTATCGCCGTACTCGGGAGAAATTGTGTTACAAATTTTGGGGGGTATTTTCTGCTTTTACCCTTTTTAAAAAAGTAAAATTTTTGGGAAAACAAGCATTTTAGGTAAAAAAAAATATATATTTTTTTTTACATATGCAAAAGTGGTGAAACACCTGTGGGGTATAAAGGTTCACTTAGCCCCTTGTTACGTTCACCGAGGGGTCTAGTTTCCAAAATAGTATGCCATGTGTTTTTTTTTTTCCTGTCCTGGCACCATAGGGGCTTCCTAAATGCGACATGCCCCCCCGAGCAAAATTTGGTCTCAAAAAGCCAAATATGACTCTTTCTCTTCTGAGCATTGTAGTTCGCCCGTAGTGCACTTCAGGCCAACTTATGGGGTACCTCCATACTCAGAAGAGATGGGGTTACAAACTTTGGGGGGTATTTTCTGCTATTAACCCTTGCAAAAATGTGAAATTTGGGGGGGAAACATTTTTGTGAAATTATTTTTTTTTTTTTTACATATGCTAAAGTCGTGAAACACCTGTGGGGTATTAAGGCTCACTTTATTCCTTGTTACGTTCCTCAAGGGGTCTAGTTTCAAAAATTGCATGCCATGTGTTTTTTTTTTTTTTTTTTTTTGCTGTTCTGGCACATAGGGGCTTCCTAAATGCAACATGCCCCCCAAAAACCATTTCAGAAAAACGTACTCTCCAAAATCCCCTTGTCGCGCCTTCGCTTCTGAGCCCTCGACTGCGCCCGTCGAACACTTTACATAGACATATGAGGTATGTCCTTACTCAAGCGAAATTGGGCTACAAATATAAGTATACATTTTCTCCTTTTACCCCTTATAAAAATTCAAAAATTGGGTCTACAAAAACATGCGAGTGTAAAAAAATGAAGATTGTGAATTTTCTCCTTCACTTTGCTGCTATTCCTGTGAAACACCTAAAGGGTTAAAACGCTGACTGAATGTCATGAATACTTTGGGGGGTGTAGTTTTTATAATGGGGTATAATGAAAAATAGTGAGTTTGGAAATTTTGTGAAAAATTGGAAAATTGCTGCTGAACTTTGAAGCCCTCTGATGTCTTCCAAAAGTAAAAACACGTCAATTTTTTTGATTCAAACATAAAGTAGACATATTGTATATGTGAATAAAAAAATTTTTTTGGGGGAATATCCATTTTCCTTACAAGCAGAGAGCTTCAAAGTTAGAAAAATGCAAAATTTTCAAATTTTTCATCAAATTTGGGGATTTTTCACCAAGAAAGGATGCAAGTTACCACTATGTTAAAGTAGAATATGTCATGAAAAAAACAATCTCGGAATCAGATTGATAACTAAAAGCATTCCAGAGTTATTAATGTTTAAAGTGACAGTGGTCAGAATTGTAAAAAACGGCCGAGTCCTTAAGGTGAAAAGGGGCTAAGTTCTTAAAGGGTTAAAGAAGCAATCTGATTGGTTGCTATGGGCAACTTTTGAGCCACACAGGTTTTGATACATTTCCCCCACTATATTTGTTTTCCTGTTGCAAATATGATTTCTAATGTAATATACATCTATTACATGTTTTGGCCCATAACACAGTGTGTACCTTTATTTTAGGGGGAAACTCACTTCAAATCTCATCTCCTGAACAGATACACCTTTTACTGTTTATTGGTTAGTATTTAGTTGTGTTTCTAATTTCAAAAGGGATCACTTTTTTTTGCATATACAGTCATGGCTGTAAATGTTGGCACCCCTGAAGTTTTTCAAGAAAATGAAGTATTTCTCACAGAAAAGGATTGCAGTAACAGGTTTTACTATACAAATGTTTATTCTCTTTGTGTGTTTTGAAACTAAACAAAAAAATGGAGGGAAAAAAGCAAATTGGACCTAATATCACCAAACTCCAAAAATGGGCTGGACAAAATTATTGGCACCCTTTCAAAATTGCGGAAAAATAATATTGTTTCAAGCATGTTGTTAGGATTCGGCAGGTTGGATGTGGATCCTCTGTGTCAGCGAGGGATTGGCGTGGACCGTACCGGTGGACCGGTTCTAAGCTGCTACTGGTATTCACCAGAGCCCGCCGCAAAGCGGGATGGTCTTGCTGCGGCGGTAGCAACCAGGTCGTATCCTCCGGTAACGGCTCAACCTCGCTGACTGCTGAGAAGGCATGGGACAGAAGGACTAGACAGAGGCAAGGTCAGACGTAGCAGAAGGTCAGGGCAGGCGGCAAGGTTCGTAGTCAATGGTAACGGCAGAAGGTCAGGAAACACTGGTATGGCAATCACAGGAAACGCTTTCACTAGGCACAAGGGCAATAAGATCCGGCAATGCAGGGAAGGGGAAGTGATGTTATAAAGGCGTGGAGCATGTGGGAGTTAATTACAGTGATTGGGCCAGGCACCAATCAGTGGTGCACTGGCCCTTTAAATCTTAGAGAGCTGGCGCTTGCCCTAGAGAGCAGAGCCGCGCGCGCCAGGACGTGACAGCCGGGGACCGGGACAGTAAGTAGCTTGGGATGCGATTCGCGAGCGGGCGCGTCCCGCTATGCGAATCGCATCCCCGCCGGCAGTGTCAGTGCAGCGCTCCCGGTCAGCGGGTCTGACCAGGGCGCTACAGAGAGGAGAACACTGCGAGCGCTCCTGGGAGGAGCAGGGACCCGGAGCGCTCGGCGTAACACATGTGATGCTCTTTTAAACTCACCTGGGGCAAGTAACAGGTGTGGGCAATATAAAAATCACACCTGAAAGCAGATAAAAAGGAGAGAAGTTCACTTAGTCTTTGCATTGTGTGCCACACTCAGCATGGACAACAGAAAGAGGAGAAGAGAACTGTCTGAGGACTTGAGAACCAAAATTGTGGAAAAATATCAACACAATCTCAAGGTTACAAGTCCATCTCCAGAGAGCTAGATTTGCCTTTGCAGAAGTTTGCAACCCATGGCACTGTAGCTAATCTCCCTGGGCATGGACGGAAGAGAAAAATTGATGAACGGTGACAACGCAGGATAGTCCAGATGGTGGATAAGCAGCCCCAAACAAGTTCCAAAGATATTCAAGCTGTCCTGCAGGCTCAGGGAGCATCAGTGTCAGCGCAAACTATTCGTTGACATTTAAATTAAATTAAAAACGCTGTATCAGGAGACCCAGGAGGACCCCACTGCTGACACAGAGACATAAAAAAGCAAGACTACATTTTGCCAAAATGAATTTTAGTAAGCCAAAATCCTTCTGGGAAAACATCTTGTGGAATGATGAGACCGAGATAGAGCTTTTTGGTAAAGCACATTATTCTACTGTTTACCAAAATCGTAAAGAGGCCTACAAAGAAAAGAACACAGTACCTACAGTGAAATATGGTGGAGGTTCAATGATGTTTTGGGGTTATTTTGATGCCTCTGGCACTGGTGCTTTGAATGTGTGCAAGGCATCATGAAATCTGAGGATTTCCAACAGATTTTGGGTCACACTGTACAGCCCAGTGTCAGAAAGCTGGGTTTGCGTCCGAGATTGGGTCTTCCAGCAGGACAATGACCCCAAACATACGTCAAAAAGCCCCCAGAAATGGATGGCAACAAAGCGCTGGAGAGTTCTGAAGTGGCCATCAATGAGTCCAGATCTAAATCCCATTGAATATCTATGGAGAGATCTTAAAATTGCTGTTGGGAAAAGGCCCCTTCCAATAAGAGAGACCTGGAGCAGTTTGCAAAGGAAGAGTGGTCCAACATTCCGGCTGAGAGGTGTGAGAAGCTTATTGATGGTTACAGGAAGCAACTGATTTCAGTTATTTTTTCAAAAGATTGTGCAACCAAATATTAAGTTAAGGGTGCCAATAATGTTGTCCAGACCATTTTTGGAGTTTGGTGTGACATTATGTGTAATTAGCTTTTTTTTTCCTTCCTTTTCGGTTTAGCTCCAATACACACAAAGGGGATAAACATGTGCATAGCAAAACATGTGTTACTGCAATCCTTTTTCTGTGAGAAACACTTCATTTTCTTGAAAAATGTCTTGGGTGTCAACATTTACAGCCATGACTTTATATAGATACAAAACATTTACTTTTATATTAGTGAATGGTGATTACGGTATTTTCAGTTTTGTTAAAATCTGGTCTAAAATAAAATTTTAAAGACTTGTTTATCTCCAAGATAATTTTAATTTGACTAATGGAAATCTTCTGAGTTCTCGCCATATCCAGCTGCTATCTGAGTTCACGCCATATCTAGAAGTTTTGGTTTGAGCATACACAGGACTGCTAGTAAGTCAAAGCTGTACCAGTAAAATCTACATCTTACGGGAAAGAGAAAGTAGGTTATAAGATCGACAAACTCAGGGCAGGTAGAACCAAACCACATCATATTGTACAGGAAGCAGATGGGAACCTTTCTCACCCAACAGGAAGGAACAAAGAAGAAACCTACAATAAAATGAAATTCATGCTTAGGTGAACAGCTTGCACCTTACAAAATATAAAGAGTGGTTATGTCTCACAATCATGACAGGTTACAGATGACACAGCATCCACAGAAAATGACAATCTGGTTCATCTCTAACCTTAGACGTCTGGTGTATTGTATTCACTTGGCAAACAAACGGAGGCCCAGGTTTCCAGGAAATGTACAATTAAATTTTAGGTTTTCTCAGAAGTATAACCACAAGGTGTACCTATAATGTTATCTTATCAAGGGCAATACATTATCACTGATCTTTTTACCTTTGTGTCTTACAGGCATTGAAGACGGGAAGCAAAAGAGATCTTATTTCCAAATAAACTTGTACAAAACAGAAGACCAGCTCAAGAAGATAAAATAGTAAGAAGTAAGACCATATTGTAAAAGAAAAATATTTACAGATGTAGTAGTGCTCAGATTGTCACCTACCAAAACTCCTTGTGACATTACCATGCAGTATTTGGCATTTGACACAGGATTACATATAACCGTACTATGTTAATGCAAATATATATACTGGAACATTACAGTTCAAATTTAACTTGTGTTGTCACATCTATACTACATAAAGTGTGGTAAAATAAAGTATAAAATCCTACCCGGCCAACAGTATGTGGACAGTTGAAACAACTATCACCATTGAAACTAAAAGGCTTTCCGCCACTATGTTCCAGAGCACAGGATACACTTGAAGCCTGGCCTTCAAGTGTACCTGCCAGATCCCACAAAAAAAAGAAAAATAATATGTTACTCAGTATCTATTCCTTATCATTTACATCTAGTTTTTATGCCTCTATCACCAATATTTAATATCAAAATTCCTCTTTTCATTAGCTCACAGTGTTAGAAATCCTCTCAGGGGAAGGGGGGCGTGTCCCTCTCATGTGGTGGTGGTGGGAGGTGATTGGTCTGTCTGCTCATGTAGCCTTCATCTCTGGTCTATGACTCATGGACAAGCCTGATGCTGCTTCAGGACTGGTTATTGTCCAATGAGGTATGGGGACCACTAGTGATAGCATCTACAGGAGCCTTTTTTTTTTATTAAATATTAAAAAAAAATAAACAAACAACCATATTACAAAAGGTCCTTAATTTTCATCGCTAACAACATATAAAAAATGTTTGGATCTGACAGTGCCCATTTAAGTTCCTCCTAAGGCTATGTTCACATGGCTCAAAGGAAAACTGTCAGCTTGCTCGAACCCCCCCCCCCCCACCCCGTACTAACCAGCAGTACTGGCACAGGCAGCGTTAACTGACACTCTGACGTCACCGCCGCTGGCCGCAGGGCTGCCCAGCTCATCAATATTCCTCCCCTCCCTCCAAAGGTTTTTGCGGATTCCGCTTGGGAATGCTTTACCGTCTATGAGATGGTGAATTTCCGAGCAATCCGAACGCTGGCATGTTTTGTCTGTGGAATGTATGCATGATACATAGCCTAAAAGTGACTGATAGGTTTAGCAAACTTTCTTAGCCAAAGTCAGCAATCAATTTTTTTATGGACAAGGAGGAAACTGATTTGCTGAAAAAAATCCTACAAAGTTGGAAATACACTGGAGATTAAAATTAGAGAACAATTTATAAACACTTGATTTTTTTTCAGAAATAATGTAATCTACATTGATCATCATTTGAAGGATTTTTTTGTAATGGGTACAACATGCAATTACAACAATGTTTTACAAAATAACCAAAGTATATCAACATAAAACCTTTATTTTTCAAAAAACTTGACCATAATTAGTGAACAGCAATGTATGTAGAACAGAGAAAGATTGTAAGCACATTTTCTGAAGGTTACAACAGTCACTGAATAGTAGGAAGTGTACAGGCCTTTGCTTTGAATGACTTCAGCACATCTGCGCCCCCCACAGGACATCACTAGTCCCTAACACTGCTCTGGTGGGATTTTGGTCCACTCTTCTTCCAGTCTCTTCCACAGTTCTGTGACTGTTGTGGGTTTCTTGGCCATAACTTTGTCACCAAGGATTTTCCAGAGTTTTTCTATTGGGTTTAGATCAAGACTCTGGGCGGCCATTTCATTGTTTCAATGTTTTCAGTTTCAAGGAACTGTTTTACTTGATTTGCTGTGTTATAGGGGGCATTATCCTGCATGAAAATTGCTGCTGATTGAGTGATGAATGCAAGGACGGAACCATGTGTTGTTGAAGAAGCTTCTGATACACACTTGCATTCACTCTGTCATGTAGCTATATCAGAGGTCCAACTCCTGCTGCAGAAAACATACTCCAAACCATGACACTTCCTCCTCCACCTTTCACTGACTTCTTTACACACTTTGGGTTCAGTCTTTCCCCAGTTTTTTGACGAACATAATGTTTCCCATCAGAACCAAATAAATTAAACTTTCTTTGATCACTAAAATGAACTCTGGACCACTTCTCCTCTGTCCACACAACATGCTCCTCAGCAAAGGTGAGTCTAGCCTTTTGATTCTTTCTGCTAATTAGAGGTTTGGTCACTGCAGAGTGGGCTTTCAGTCCAAATGCTCTTAAACATAGAGACACTATCATGAGACAGATCCTTACCCTGTTCAGTGCTGAGCTGGCGAGCAATTCCAGCTGCAGTGTTGAAACGATTACCCATGGAGATTCTCCACATTATCTGTTCATCTCTTGCATTTGTCTTTCGAGGCTGACCAGCGTTCTTGGGGGACTTGAATGAGTTTGTGATGTTGTAAAGATGCAATATTCTAGAAATCACAGACTTGGAACCACCAACTTCTCTTGATATTGCTGATAGGGTCACCCCTTTGGACTTCACATCAGCAGTATGAAATATGCTGTGGATGTACTCCGTGTGACACTACCCTAACAGGACATTTCCACTCCTGGATATTCACATTATCAAGTAAAGCATACTAGTGTGCAGTTAACCCCTGGTACATCATGGGTCGACTGAGGGGAATATGACATGGGCCCGCGGGTCGGGTCCACATCAAAAACGGAAGATCCCCACTGCTATCAGCAGCTGACATCTGCCGGTAATGATGGACATCGGAGCTGACTCCAATGTCCATCATTTAAATGTTTATATGCCACAATCAATAGCGATCACAGAATTTAAACATTAAATGCTGTTAATCCCTGGTGTCTAGGGAACCCATCTGTAGAGCAGGATAGTCTTGCTATGGGGATTTGCTCGTGCTTTGGACAGTTCCTGACATGGACAGAGGTGTCAGCATAGAGCACTGTGGACAGAAAGAAAAAATTCAAAAAGAAAAAAACTTAAGTATAAATACCGTATTTATCGGCGTATAACACGCACTTTTTAGGCTAAAATTTTTAGCCTAAAGTCTGTGTGCGTGTTATACGCAGATACACCCCCAGGAAAGGCAGGGGGAGAGAGGCCGTCGCTGCCCACTTCTCTCCCCCTGCCTTTCCTGGGGTCTAGAGCGCTGCTGTCGGCCCTTCTCACCCCCTGGTTATCGGCGCCGCTGCCCGTTCTGTCCCCCTGACTATCGGTGCCGGCGCCGACAGCCAGGAGGAGAGAAGGGGCAGCGGCACCCATTGCCGGCGCCGCTGCCCCGTTGTCTCCCCCCAGCCCCGGTGGCATAATTACCTGAGTCGGGTCCGCACTGCTGCAGGCCTCCGGCATGCGTCCCGGCGTCGTTGCTATGCGCTGAACGGCGCGGCGCATGACGTCAGTGCGCCGCGTCGTGCATAGCAACGACGCTGGGGACGCACGACGGAGGCCTGCAGCAGCGCGGACCCGACTCAGGTAATTATGCCACCGGGGATGGGGGGAGGCAACGGGGCAGCGGCGCTGGCAATGGGTGCCGCTGCCCCTTCTCTCCCCCTGGCTGTCGGCGCCGCTTCTCTCCCCCTGGCTATCGGCGCCGACACCGATAGTCAGGGGGACAGAACGGGCAGCGGCGCCGATAACCAGGGGGTGAAAAGGGCCGACAGCAGCGCTCTAGACCCCAGGAAAGGCAGGGGGAGAGAAGCGGGCAGCGACGGCCTCTCTCCCCCTGCCTTTCCTGGGGGTATATCAGGGTATACACGCGCACACACGCAACCTCATTTTACCATGGATATTTGGGTAAAAAACTTTTTTTACCCAAATATCCTTGGTAAAATGAGGGTGTGTGTTATAGGCCGGTGCGTGGTATACCCCGATAAATACGGTATATCAGGGGGCAGTACAGACATCTCTCCCATGATCTATTTATACCCAGGACTGTATCTATAACAAGGGGGCATCTATAACAAGAAGGTTTCTACACCAGCACAGATGGGAGTTCTTTACTGTAAGAGCAGTGAGACTGTGGAAATCTCTCCCGGAGGAGGTGGTCATGGTGAACTTTGTAAAAGAATATAAAAGGGATCTGGATGCATTTCTGGAGAATAATAACATCGCTGGTTATGGATTCTAGATTTATAGGGACAGAATGTTGATCCAGGGATTTATTCTGACTGCCATATTTGGAGTCAGGAAGGAATTTTTACCTCTAGTATGAGTTTTTTTTTTTGCCTTCCTCTGGATCAATTTAACTCAGAAGGGACTTATTAGGGTTATAGGTTGAACTTTATGGACTCTAGTCTTTTTTCAACCTTATGAACCTTATGTTACTATGTTCCTGTGGAGCATACAGCAGCTAATAAGTACTGGAAGGATTAAAACATTTTAATAGAAGTAATTTACAAATCTGTTTAACTTTATGGCACCAGTTAATTAAAAAATAAATAAATAAAAAATAAAAAAAGTTTTCCACCAAAGTATCCCTTTAAGTATGTCACAGTTGGAGGAACTGGTTATTTAAAATAAATAAAATACATAAATAAAATAAATAAATTGATGGGATAATGCATGTTGTGCCTGCAGCTGTTTAAATGTGGGGAATGCAGAAGCCTTAGTAATTTGTTTAAGAAATAGTAGTCCACTATCTTCTCACAGCTGGAAAATTTTAGAACGTTTAGGGTTCCGCCATAAATATTTATTTTTTTGTAAAAAAATTGAATAAATAAAAAAACTTTAGTCTTGTTCCACACCTTGACCATAAGAGAAGGTGTAGGCAAAGTCTTCCCTGACCAATGTGTAATTTCCACCTTCAGTGCTGTAATAGGTAACCGATAGCATGAAGCCACCAAGCTCTTAAAATATTGAAGCTGTGAGGCTAAGCTAAAAATATATACTGTATAGTGATTAGTATTTTATTATAGGCAATGACTGGTTTTATTCTAGTGTCTGCCTACTTTTACTGCTTTTATTATAGTTCAACCAACTATTATTTGTAGATTAACCCTAAAGGGCCATTAACAAAGGAAGATGTAAACTAATGCCTGCCAAAAATTTGATTGGCCATGTTGGATTTTTTCAGCCATGGTCGATGTATGGTATGAGCGGGCAAATTCGGCCAATCATTTCAACTTTGTGCAAATCCACTGTGATTTTATTTATTTTTTATTTATTCTTTTTAACCACAAAAATCTGCCAGTTTAGTCTAGTCTAGTGTTTTCCAACCAGTGTAATTCCGGCTGTTGCAAAACAACAAATCCCAGCATGGTTGGAGTTGTAATTTTGCAACAGCTGAAGGCACACTAGTTGAAAAACACTGGTTTAATATGTTGCTAATGTAATCGGTTCATGAACCGTCTCACGGATGACTGATCGGCCACATTGTGTGCAGCCAGCTATAGATGCTGAATAACTGAGAACAGGAATATAGCAGGTATCTCCTCACACCCCTCCTTCTAAATGTGAGAGTAGGCGGAATCATGCTGCATATATTTTTGGGGTGGCTGGTGGGTACTTGTTATAATGCTTCCTTATTTAGATTTAACCCCATATATAATGGCTGCAGCAATGACAAGACTGTGGCGCATAAAAGCTCCAATCCGTTTTCTGTCCTTGCTCCCCGGAGTCACCATTGATTAATTGAAAAGATTTTCTACAAGAAATAAAGGGAAAGCAAGAGGAGGCAACAAGCCAAAACTAGATTGATGATTTGGCACAGATAAAAGTTTTCACAGGATGTGGAAAAAAAAAAAAAAAAGATTCCATTTTTTTTAACCCTTTAACCCCTTAAGGACGCAGGGTTTTTCAGTTTTTGCACTTTCGTTTTTTCCTCCTTACCTTTTGAAAATCATAACCCTTTCAATTTTCCACCTAAAAATCCATATTATGGCTTATTTTTTGCGTCACCAATTCTACTTTGCAGTGACAGTCATTTTACCCAAAAATTCACGGCGAAGCGGAAAAAAAAATAATTGTGCGACAAAATCGAAGAAAAAACGCCATTTTGTAACTTTTGGTGGCTTCCGTTTCTACGTAGTACATATTTCAGTAAAAATTACATGCAGGAAAATTTATACATTTAAAAATGTCATTTCTGACCCCTATAACTTTTTATTTTTCCACTTACAGGGCGGTATGAGGGCTAATTTTTTGCGTCGTGATCTGAAGTTTTTATCGGTAGCATTTTTGTTTTGATCGGACTTTTTGATCACTTTTTAATGGTATAAAAAGTGACCAAAATTACGCTTTTTTGGACTTTGGGATTTTTTTTCATGTACGCCATTAACCGTGTGGTTTAATTAATGGTATATTATTATAGTTCGGACATTTATGCATGCGGCGATACCACATATGTTTATTTTTATTTACACTGTTTTATTTTTTTTTTTATGGGAAAAGGGGGGTGATTGAAACTTTTATTAGGGAAGGGGTTAAATGACCTTTATGAACACATTTTTTTTACTTTTTTTTTTTGCAGTGTTACAGGTAGCACTGCACACACTGATCTCCTATGCTTATCACTGTGATCAGTGTTATCAGCGCTTGACTGCTCCTGCCTGGATCTCAGGCACGGAGCAGTCATTTGCCGATCGGACACTGAGGAGGCAGGTAAGGTCCCTCCCGGTGTCCTGTAAGCTGTTCGGGATGCCGCGATTTCACCGCGGCGGTCCCGAACAGCCCGACTGAGCAGCCGGGTCACTTTCACTTCAGACGCGGCGGTCAGCTTTGATCGCAGCGTCTGAAGGGTTAATACAGGGCATCACCGCAATCGGTGATTTCCTGTATTAGCCGCAGGTCCCGGCCATTGATAGCCGCTGGGACCGACCCGATATGCCGCGGGGACTCCGTGTGACCCCTCAGCATATCGCGGGAGGCGGCGGAGGACGGAAATATACATCCTTCATCATTAAGGGGTTAAGGACAGAGTGTTTTTCTATTTTCATTTTTTCCTCCTTACATTTTAAAAATCATAACCCTTTCAATTTTGCACCTAAAAATCCATATGATGGCTTTTTTTTTTTGGCACCACCAATTCTACTTTGTAATGACATCAGTCATTACAAAATTGAAGAAAAAAACACCATTTTGTAACTTTTGGGGGCTTCCATTTCTACGCAGTACATTTTCTTGTAAAAGTGACACCTAATCTTTATTCTGTAGGTCCATACGATTAAAATGATACCCTACTTATATAGATTGGATTTTATCGTACTTCATCTTCTGACTCCTAAAACATTTTTATTTTTCCGCATACAGGGCAGCATGAGGGCTCATTTTTTGTGCTGTGATCTCAAGTCTTTACCATTACCATTTTTGTATTGATCAGACTTTTTTGATTGCTTTTTATAACATTTTTCATAAAATAAAAAAAGTGACCAAAAATATGCTATTTTGGACTTTGGAATTTTTTGGCGCAACGCCATTGACCGTGCGGTTTAATTAATTATATATTTTAATAGTTTGGACATTTACGCAAGCGGCGATACCACATGTTTATTTTTATTATGGTTCCATATTTTAATAAGGAAGGGGTTAGTGATTTGTTTAGTTTTTTTAACACTTTTAGTCCCCTTAGGGGACTTTTAGGAGGAATGATTAGATTCCTCATACAGATCACTGTGGTTTCATAGAACCACATTGATCTGTGTGCTCTGCGCTCGATTGATAAAGTCTGGCCCTGCGGCGGTCGAAAGGGTTAAAAGCCATCCCTGGCAATCGCAGCATGTCGGCTATTAACGCCAGCCCCCAGCTACAGGAATCAGCTGGGGGCCGGACGGTATGACTGACGGTATCCTTTTAGTGTTATTCTGTTGACCATGCCACAGACAGAAAAATATTACGATTTGAAAGAACCAAGGTTAAAGAAACTGTAGATTAACCGGTTGCCGTCTAATGACAAGCCGGCTCGTCCTGAGACGGAAACCATTGTACGGCGTGGGCTCCCAACTCAAGCCCACGCCATACAGCGGTTGCCGTCTCAGGACGAGTCGGTCGTCCTTAGACGGCAACGGGTTAATCTACAGTTTCTTTAGCCTTGGTTCTTTTCGAAAAGTAATATTTTTCTTTCTGTGGCATGGTCAACAGAATAACACTAAAAGGATATGCACTGGATATGGTATTGTTAAAGTGTACTTCTAGTTGTTTTATTTACTTATTTGTTTAAATTACTTAAAATTAGAACCCATTGTCCTCCACTCACAAAAATAAATTAATGAATGATCAATGGTGGAATAGTTTTTTGTCACCAAGCACTGTAAAAGAAAATTGCAACAAACATTGGCAGAAATACTCTTTTCCTTTACAACCTAAAATAAATAACAAAAACAAGCCCTCATATATGTATGTAAATTAGACTTGAATTAGAACAATAGGACAATGCCGTAGATCAAAAAAACCTCTGCACCCCTGACCTAAATAGGGGGTAACAATTATGCTCCCCAAATCTAAACAATTTGCCCTGTTGGGCTAATGTGTGCCTAATTCAGGAATAAGCTATCATTAGGCTATGTTCTGGAAATTCTGCCGAAATTTACTGTACATTCAAATTCAATGGGATTCCACTGTCCAATTCACACAAGACCGGCCTTATATTTTGCAGAATTCAGTGGCAGAATTCCAATGAAGTCAATGGGGCTTAAATTTTGGAGGAATTCTGTGTTCTGAGTCATTCAGATTCATTTTAATTTCTATTTAATCTGTAGAACAAAAATACATCTCAGTCATTTCCCAGCACTGCGCTGCTGATCATGCCCATAATACACTCCTGGCATTCTATAGTAAGTTTGGCCTCTGATTCTTTAATAAGCATTTTTTACATTTACTGTAAAGTATGTGGAGTAAAGTGAAATGGGAGGATTAAACTACAAATGGAGGAAAACAAATTCACCCAGCGTACTGCAAAGATTTCCTGTACACGACCATGAAAAGGCATTTTGGGAGGATATTGTAAAAGTCAGGTCAATGACCCCAAGACAAAAATAAAACCTGCATCACATTCGGTCCCAGCACTGTACTTTATTAAGAAAGCAAATGGTCTTTACAACTGTTTAAAGGAGTACTAAGGATTCCACTTACGGAACTCCGTTGAACATCATGTTCTGGCTTAGATGAGAACATAGAGAGGTCGCCATTCAAGATGACATCTGCCAGCGAGTCAACCAAAGGTGCGTAATGGATTGTTAAAAACACCTACGTAGGAAAAATAAGGAAATGTTTAAAACATTAATGTCAGCACAGTGTCTTAAAATACAGAGTACTAACAAATGGATCATACACAATGCTTCAAAGTAGCTAGACAAAGGACATAAACATTATTTAAAATACATAACACCCTATACTCGTAAAATGGAAGACTGTAAAAGGGGGTCACATCAACAAATCAGCATTGCAGTCCCTTCTTTCTAAGGATCAAAGGGAGGTTTCCAGAGGTGGGAACCCAACCGGTGAAAAATGAGGGCATATCCAGACAATTGTTCAGGAAAACCTTTTTATGCTGTTTGGACAACTGTACTTTGAAAGTATGAAGACTGCTGATCTCCTGTAAATGAAGTCAACCATACAGTCCAGTATCTAAATAGTTTCAGAACGGTTGGCAAGGTCCCTTTTTAACCAAATTACTACTTCTATAACTCTCTACCATCCCAAAAACAGGTTAATCTTTGGTTGTGAAACTGCTACGTGGATGAGGTGAATTGAATACTGGTTCTGCATGGATCAGATGTGGCTGTGCTTAAAGGAGTACTCCGGTGGAAAAAAATGTTTTAAATAAACTGTTGCCAGAAAGTTAAACATTTGCAAATTACTTCTATTAAAAAATCTTAATTGTTTTAGTACTTTTTAGCAGCTGTATGCTACAGAGGAAATTCTTTACGTATTGAATTTCTTTTTTGTGTTGTCCACAGTGCTCTCTGCTGACACCTTTGTGCGTGTCAGGAACTGTCCAGAGCAGCATAGGTTTGCTATGGGGATTTTCTCCTCCTCTGGACAGTTCCTGATACGGGCATTAGGTGTCAGCAGAGAGCACTGTGGACAACACAAAAAAGAAATAAAAAAAATAAGGATTTTCCTCTGTAGCAAACAGGTGCTAAAAAGTACTGAAAGGATTAAGATTTTTTTAATAGAAGTAATTTACAAATCTGTTTAACTTTCTGGCACCAGTTCTTTAAAAAATAACTAAATAAATAAATACATAAAAATAAAAAAAGTTTTCCACCGCAGTACCCCTTTAACATCAATTGTTCTTTTTTTTTTTTATCTGACTGTAGGAGCAAAAATGGATTTGCATGTCATGTTGCCAGCTGTTCGTGTTTAAGGAAGTCCTTGTAATGTTTTCAAAGTCATGGATTTTTTCAGAGGAAATCTTTCACAGCCAGAGCTCTGAAAACAAAGAATAGTGAACAACATAGCACCACAAGCTAAACTGTTTACGTAACAGAAACTCAATAAAAGGTCTATGGTAGTTACACAAGCCGCTTCACTATTTTCCGGATTCTAGTCACCACAACAATGGGAGTTGCAACTAGCAGAGAAGTATGGCATACCCTGTGGATATGCCATAAAAGTTTGACATGGGAATACCTCACTAAGACACCAAGGTAGAAAAATTGTATTTAAGAGTGAAAACACTTAAAGTGATACATATGTATGTCACCTTTTTAGAATAAACTGTTTTAGGTGTGTGTACACATGGGGAATAGCACTATTTTTGGTTATTTGATACCTTGTATATGGCATTTGTTACCAGTTTTCACCTCTGTGGGGTCCATCTGATTTTCAGCTGTGCCTGGAGTTGGTGGGTGTAGACTAGCTGCTATGAAGTTTTCCATAAAGTGCAGACACAGAAGAGGGGACTTGCACACCCTAAGCAGCAGCAGTGCATGGAGGATATTATAGAGCAGACCTGATCGATTTAGGCTGTGAATTTGGCAATGGCTTGCGTTATAACACTCAGAACAACTTATAGCCTCTTTGTGTGTGCTTCCCTCTCTGTCTCACTTCTCCCTTTTTCATCTCTATACAGGGTGGGCCATTTATATGGATACACCTTAATAAAATGGGAATGGTTGGTGATATTATCTTCCTGTTTGTGGCACATTAGTATATGTAAGGGGGGAAACTTTTCAAGATGGGTGGTGACCATGGCGGCCATTTTGAAGTCGGCCATTTTGAACCAAACTTTAGTTTTTTCAATAGGAAGAGGGTCATGTGACACATCAAGCTTATTGGCAATTTCACATGAAAAACAATGATGTGCTTGGTTTTAACGTAACTTTATTCTTTCATTATTTATTTACAAGTTTCTGACCACTTGTAAAATGTGTTCAATGTGCTGCCCATTGTGTTGAATTGTCAATAAAACCCTCTTCTCCCACTCTTCACACATCGATAGCAACACCGCAGGAGAAATGCTAGCACAGGCTTCCAGTATCCGCAGTTTCAGGTGCTGCAGAATGGGCAAAACAAAAATTGGAACAGGACCCTCAGTTTACGCAGAAGATTTTGTTCAGTGATGAGGCAAACTTTTATGTGAATGGTGAAGTTAACAAACAAAATCACCGCTATTAGTCTGACACTAAGCCACATTGGATACATCCCTCCAAGAATGTTTGCACACAAAAATTGATGGTATGGTGTGGTATATGGGGTACAAAGATAGTGGGGCCATTCTTCATCAATGGAAACCTCAAGGCCACTGGATATGCAAAATTGCTACATGATTATGTGTTTCCCTCTTTATGCACTGAAGCTGGCACGTTCCCTGAGTTTTTCCAGCAAGATGATGAACCACCACATTATGGGTGTCAGGTCCGAGAATTCCTAGATGAACAGTTTCCTGGAAAGTGGATTGGTCGTCGTGGGCCAGTTGAATGGCCTCCAAGGTCTCCCGATCTGACCCCCTTAGACTTTTATCTTTGGGGTCTTCTGAAGGCAATTGTCTATGCTGTGAAGATACGAGATGTGCAGCACCTGAAACTACGGATACTAGAAGCCTGTGCTAGCATTTCTCCTGCAGTGTTGCTATCAGTGTGTGAAGAGTGGGAGAAGAGGGTTGCATTGACAATCCAACACAATGGGCAGCACATTGAACACATTTTATAAGTGTTCAGAAACTTGTAAATAACTCATGAAATAATAAATATACGTTGATACCAAGCACATCATTGTTTTTCTTGTGAAATTGCCAATACGTTTGATGTGTCACATGACCCTCTTCCTATTGAAAAAACAAAAGTTGGATTAAAAATGGCCGACTTCAAAATGGCCACCATGGTCACCACCCATCTTGAAAAGTTTCCCCCCTCACATATACTAAAGTGCCACAAACAGGAAGTTAATATCACCAATCATTCCCATTTTATTAAGGTGTATGCATATAAATGGCCCTCCCTGTAGAATTGCATGAGTAGCATGTAACATGATCCCTTAGTTAAATTATCTCAAGGTGGAGGTGATCAGTTTTTCTAGAGTGAATGAGGAGATAAGGAGGGAAGAGAGGGAGAGGATAAAAATATGAGAGATGGAGAATGAGGCATTTTTCTACAATAAGATTTTTTTTTTAATATTTGCTTGTTAAAAATGTTACTGGTCATTTGAAAATATAACACATTGGCTACCTGTGGCAACTCCTAGAAGGAGCTAGCTACTTGCTGCTATATTTATTATACTGAACTCGATCCATCCAGATTGAGGGGGGGGGGGGGGGTTCTTAGAACACCAAAAATGATCTATATCAGAATCAAATAACCACCTAAGCTATATTGATGCTATCTGAGGAAGCACACTGGGATTACTTTTACTTTTAACAGAAAAATTATTGTAGGGTAATGTGTACAGTTTAAAATCAGAAGAAAGAAAATGCCGAGCGCAGTGTCTCAGACGAATGGTTTCATTTTATTATGGAGTCACATGGAACACAGGTTTTGGGCAAAAGGTGATGTGTTTCGACTAGTTAATCTAGCCTTAGTCATACAAATGGTACACTGATAAAAAATCATATTTGTCAGAAACCGAACTGATATCAGCACACACCTGTGTGCTGGGTCAGTTCTGCACCGGCAGAGCCCCATTCAATAAGTGCAAATGGTCTAATTGATATAAACATGTTCAGACACCGCAATAACGTAGTTCAACAAACTCTTTTACAATAGAACTTAGAAATTGCACACTGGACTCCGATTTTGCCCAAGAAACTGATAATATTGGGGAATGTTTACGCAGCAGGAGTTATCCATCTTGGCATATTGAACGGGGGAGATATATAGCATTGAATAAGAACCATGAAAGCATGATAGGCACAAACTCCCATTAGCAACATGTCAATTGATTGGATGCCCTGATTGTTCTTTCTACCAAATACAGTAATGAATTCAGCAGGATCTGTAGTATCATTCATAAATATTTACAAATTGTTTCTTCTGATCCTGCATTTTCTGAGGTATTCAAAGTTGGGTATCTATGTGTATCAAGGACAGCTCCCACTATCAACCAGTCTTTTTTTTTTTTAGACAGGGATGGTAGAAAGCCAACGGGTTGAATTACCGTGGATCCTTTAAATGTGGCCACTCAATGTATTTGTTGTGGCATAATGGTTAATTCAACGTCAGTGACATATATGGCCAATCGTCAGTAGTTTCTGATCAGACAATACATCATTTGTAATACACGTAATGTTGTGTACGTGTTCACATGTCGCGATTTTGAGGTGCAATATGTAAAGTGTACATCTCACCCATTAAAGTATGTATTCGCAAACATCTTTCGGATGTACCTCACTTTAACTCGCGACATGTTTCCATGGTATCCAAACACTGCACTTAGAAACATAATGGTGATACATCTAAGTTGTCTCAACAAGGTTTGGAAAGTGTTAAACCACCATTGCGGGTAGGTGATCTCAAACAGAAACTCTTGGTCCGTGAGGTCTACTGGATTCTAAAATTAGAAAGTCACTTTCCTAGGGGCATGAACAGAAGATTGGATACAATTGTCATGACCGAATGGGGTGGAAAGGGAGAGTGAGCCCTAAGCTGTCCCTAGAAACACTTTCCCTGCCTACTTGCTCGATCACTTGGAGCCGGTCCCTCCCTGCTCTAAAGTGCACCGGGAGTAATACAAATAATATACATAGTCGGTCACAGCCCAGAAACAGAACGAGAAAACTACCAGACAACCAGATAAACCAGACAGAATATAAACTTACAAACAGGGCATCATGCAGTGTACTAACAAACAGTTCATAAACCAGAATCCAGATAAAAGGCAGAAACGATTAAAGGAACAAGACTAAACACTGCTAAACACCAAACTGATCAGGAACATAGAACACTGCTCACACTGGGACACAGAACAGAAACAAACTGGCCAGCGGGCAAACTCCACCGTGTGATCAGGATGCTGACCTAGTAGGAAACAGAAATATAATACATAGAACACTAGACTAAAAACTGGATGAGTCAGAATTGACTCCAGGATACCAAAACAGGAAATATAACATACAAAGCACGGAAACAAGCAAGACTCACAGTGTGAACACAGACTAAGCAGAACGGACATACATAATCCTAAAAACCGCATATGTACATAAAACCAAGCAGATTAAAAGCCATCATAAACAGGATTATTAAACCATGGTTAAAACTCAGATATTAACAAACATAGTCTAAAACAGAAATGGTCAGAGTAGCACTAATGCTCAAATGCCCAAAAAAACAGCACAGAGTGCAGGAGAGCTCGGATTTAAATAGCCACACTTGAGTTGCAATTGGCTCAGAGCATTAACTATTCCTCAGCCAGGGAGAATAGCAAAGAAAACTGATAATACATAAAACCAAAGTCTTAACATGGCCTAAAACAGAAAAATGCATACACACAAAAACAGACATTACAACAATTTTATATAATTGAAAAATATTTGTTTATTTAATAACAACTACCAGTTTCTAATTCATACACCGTGAACTGTTCATTTCCCAATCAGTTTAACATTTCGTGTAATAAAAGAGTAGCGTCCTCTTGTTTATGAATGGTTCTAAACAATTCTGGTACTTCATTAACTGTATCTTTCATTCCTTCATTCATGTCTTTGTTGTATTAGGCATCTGACATGCAATAGTTTTTCCATAGAATTTCAATTTATAAAATTAATGATATTCATGCATGTTATTATACGGTGTTACGCACCTGTATGCTGCGCTGTCACAAACTGGATGTGGATCCTTCACCTGTGTGGCTGATGACTCGAACCGTATCGGGGAGCGGAGTCTAAGGTGCTGCTGGTCTTCACCAGAGCCCGCCGCAAAGCACGATGGATTTGCAGCGGCAGGCGGCACCCAGGTCGCAACCCCCAACACGGCACGACCACACAGGTAACTGGGCAAGGCGAGGTACAGGAGGATGAGGCAGAGGCATAGTCAACATAGCAGAAGGTCAAGGCAGGCGGCAAAGGTTCGGAGTCTTAAACGTAGCAGGAAGGTATGGAACACGGGTATGACAAAAGCAGGCTATGGGAACGCTTTCTCTTAGGCAATGAGCACTGAAGATCCGGCAGGGGTGTGTGTGAGGTGCAAACAATTTATAATGTGCTGTTCAGGTGCATACTAATTATGGGCGCACTGGCCCTTTAAATCTCAAAGCACCGGCGCGCGCGTCCTAAGGGACGGGGCCCCGCGCACCGAGGCTGAGAGGAAGAAGCAGGAGCGGAGCAAGGTAATGGACGGGCCGGGACTCGCATGCGGGCGCAAATCCCGGCCCCGCCGGGAGACGGGGACACCGGGACTCTGCGCTCCCGGCAGATGCTTGTGGCCGGAGCGCAGAGGGTAACATCCGGTACATGTAGGTAATAGTTCATAATTTTTATTATATCCATATTCTTTTTTTACCTTTTACCTACTTAAAGCCCACATGTTAATGTGTTTTTTTTTTATGTAAACATCATTGTAAAAGAGTTCTTTGAACTACGTTATTGCAGTGTCTTAACATGTGTATATCAATTAAACCATTTGAATTTTTTGAATGGGGCTGTGCCGATGCGGAACTGACCCAGCACACAGGTGTGTGCTGACGTCAGTTCAGTTTCTGATAAATAGGACTTTTTTTTTAGCAGTGTATCATTTGTATGACTAGGCTAGATCAACTAGCCAAAATGAGTCACCTTTTACCTGAAACCTGTGTTCCATGATAAAGTGAAACTGTTCACCTGAGATGCTTTGCTGGGCATTTTCTTTCTTCTGCATTGTCTCCACCATGTGTCCGCACCAGCCCGGGCTACAGCAGACTAGAGGGTGAGCTGGACTGTTTCTTTTTACACAGTTTAAAATCAGCACCTATGCCTTTCTCCAGAATAGAAGAAAATGATTTATACCACAGGAGTCAACTGATTTATTTGGAATTATAAAGTAGTAACATTTATTTAAGGAGCTGTAAATGTCAGGATCTATCTACTAACAGTGACAGCAGAAGGACACAATGACATATAAATAATTCCGGATGGAGAAAGGAGGTAAGGTGTACAGTGCAGACAGCTATCTGAGGCAACGGTGAAAAATGAAGATTTACCATCCTAATATATCCTGTGTCACATATTCAAGTACCTTCCAGCCAAGGACAGAATAAGGACACCGCCAGCAGTTTATTTATTTTATTTCCGATTCTCGTGAATGCAATTTAAAAGGGTTTAGGGTGGCCTCCAAGTGCATTATTAAGCGGATCTCCAGAAATGCCCTAATTTGCTAGCGAGCAGAGCTCTTTCAGAGGTTTATAAGGTCAATTCATGTAGAAACTTAAATGCTTATAGGGCGTCAGGACAAAGCACATTTATTTATTTTAAGGCAAGGCTATGAACGGGATGGGCTCCAAATGCTGAAAGCCATTCCAGTAATTCAAAGATCAATAAAGTCCCATGTGCTAAGGGTTAGGGAGCAAGGATGAATAATGAATATTATATACCTGAATTTGGTATGGCACAGTTTATTTCAGATAAGCAGTGTATACAAGGACTATACGTAAAACTGTGGGTATGTAAAATGACACAGGAGGGTGAACTCTTTAATTCAGCATTTTAAAACTGTTGAACTGGTTTACATAGGGACACTATGGTTATAACACTAAAGAGTGTGGTTGAGAAACAAATCAACTATTTCAGCAAAGAAAAAACACATTTAGTGCAGGGTACTGTTTATTAACCCCTTAAACCCACCCAGAGGGAACCTTTGGGGAGATTTATGAAAACCATTGCAGAGGAAAAGTTGACCAGTTGCCCATAGAAACCAATCAGATAGTTTCTTTCATTTTTCAGAGGCCTTTGTAAAAAAGAAAGAAGCGATCTGATTGGTTGCTATGATCAACTGGTCAACTTTTCCTCTGCAAAGGTTTTAAAAATCTCATCAATTAAGTGGTCAGGTCAGAACTAATACAGCACAGGACCTCAATCCAATAACGTCACATAGGACATCGGATAAATTAAATGACAGCAGTTTTATTGTCCGCACACATTAACGAGCTTCTGGCCCGGATCGGGCCCTTCGTCAGGAAAAGTGCGTGAGCCCAGAAACGCGTTCATGTGTGATAACAATAAAACTGCTGTAATTTCATCTATCCGATGCCCAATTTGGCAATATGGCACAATTTTTGCACACACTGGGGAGATTCTCAAAAACTACTGTAATTTCTATTCCAGCGATATTATTCACACCTTTTTTTTTTCTCCTCACATTTTCAAAGGTCTTTTGTGCAGCTTTGAAAATATGAAAATATGTGAAAATTAATTTTTGCACCACCTTTGTCAAAATTTGGCAGCAAAATTGCCATTTTTTGGGGGGTCTAAATTTTACATCCCAGAAGATTCTGCTGCTAATGAAATATTCCATGTTTACTAGTGCCCAGACAAAAGATATCTGTATAACTAAAACATTTCTAGCTTAAATGTGAGTGCAGGTGCAGTGACCAAGAAAAAAATAAAAAATATATATACCGTATTTATCGGCATATAAAACGCACCCCCATTTTAACAGGAAAATTTAAGTAAAAAATAAAATAAAATGTAAAATAAATGACTTTGACTAAATGCCACACCATCCCCCCAACTTCGTTTTCTTCTGCACCTCAGTTTGGTCCCGCCCCTCCAGTGCCACATCATTCCTTCACTTTTATCAGTCCCTGTGACACATTTACCCCTCTCATCACCACCCCACATGTCTCATCATCCCCCCCATGTCTCATCATTACCCCCTGTCATAGACCACCACTAGCCATACAGAAATTAAGCCTTTAGTGCCTCCCTCACCATCGTTTTCCCCTGTCTCATCATCCCCCATCCTGTCTCATCATCCCCCCCGTCTCATCATGCCCCCATCATTCCCCCCTCATCATCCCCCACCGTCTCATCATGCCCCCATAATTCCCCCCCTCATCATTTCCCCGTCTCATCATCCCCCCACCCTGTCTCATCATGTCCCCATCATTCCCCCCCTCATCATTTCCCCGTCTCATCATGCCCCCATAATTTCCCCCCTCATCATTCCCCCCTGTCTCATCATCCCCCCACCCTCTCTCATCATGTCCCCCATCATTCCCCCCTCATCATCCTCCCACCCTGTCTCATCATGTCCCCCATCATGTTCCTCCCAGTGATCTTTAACCTGCGGACCTCCAGATGTTGCTAAACTACAACTCCCAGCATGCACGGAAAGCCAACGGCTTTCGGCGGCGAAATGAAAAGTGACGTCACTGATGCCGCGCAGAGAAGCCGGTAGAGGACGTCACTCATCTGCTTCACTGACCGCAGCCAGGTAAGGAAAATAAACAAAACTATGAAAAGCAGCAAAAGGGGGAATGATGAGGGAGGGGGGAGGTAGGGAAAATGAAAAGTAAAGCTGTTCCTTGTTTTCTCCCGCACTATCCACAGGTACTGGTGGATAGTGCGGGAGATGCTGATTAAAAGGTAGGGCAGATCCGGACAAGGTAGGGCTACCTGTGGATAGTGCGGGAGAAAACAAGTGACAGTTTTCCTTTATAGCAGAGCGGGAAAGAGACACCGCTTAAAGTGGCCGCGGCCGTGCTGCTAATACTTAACAAGCAGCCGCTGCTGCGGCCACTTTAAATCAGTGACCAGAAGATTTATCGGCGTATAACACGCAGACGGGCTTTTTGCATTAACCCCCTAAGGACGCAGGGTTTTTCAGTTTTTGCGCTTTCGTTTTTACCCCCTTACCTTTTAAAAATCATAACCCTTTCAATTTTCCACCTAAAAATCCACATTATGGATTATTTTTTGCGTCACCAATTCTACTTTGCAGGGACATTAGTCATTTTACCAAAAAATTCACGGCGAAACGGAAAAAAAAAATCATTGTGCGACAAAATCGAACATTTTGTAACTTTTGGGGGCTTCCGTTTCTACGCAGTGCCTATTTCGGTAAAAATGACACCTTATTATTCTGTAGGTCCATACGGTTAAAATGATACCCTACTTATACAGGTTTGATTTTGTGGTACTTCTGGAAAAAATCATAACTACATGCAGGAAAATTTATACGTTTAAAAATGTCATCTTCTGACCCCTATAACTTTTACAATTACAATTTTTGTTTTGATCAGACTTTTTGATTACTTTTTATTAATTTTTTAATTGTATAAAAAGTGACCAAAAATAAGCTTTTTTGGACTTTGGAATTTTTTTTACGTGTACGCCATTGACCGTGCGGTTTAATTAACGATATATTTTTATAGTTCGGACATTTACGCACGCGGCGATACCACATATGTTTATTTTTATCTACACTGTTTTTTTTGTTTTTTAATGGGAAAAGGGGGGTGATTATTATTAGGGAAGGGGTTAAATGACCTTTATTAACACTTTTTTTTTTGCAGTGTTATAGGTCCCATAGGTACCTATAACACTGCACACACTGATCTCTCATGCTGTTCACTGGCGTGTATTAACACGCCTGTGATCAGTGTTATCGGCGCTTGACTGCTCCTGCCTTGATCTCAGGCACGGAGCAGTCATTCGTCGATCAGACACCGAGGAGGCATGCAAGGGCCCTCCCGATGCCCTGTAAGCAGTTCGGGACGCCGCAATTTCACCGCAGCGGTCCCGAACAGCCCGACTGAGCAGCAAGGTTACTTTCACTTTAGACGCGGTGGTCAGCTTTGATCGCCGCGTCTGAAGGGTTAATACAGGGCATCACCGCGATCGCTATCGTTGATAGCCGCCGGGACCGACCCGATATGCCACGGGGACACGGCGTGACCCAGCGACATATCACGGGAGCCGGCGGAGGACGTAAATATACGTCCTTCGTCGTTAAGGGGTTAAATTTAAGTTTTAAAAGTGTGTGTTATACGCCGATAAATACGGTATATATATTTTTTTTTAAATAACATTTTTCAATAATAATTATTTCTTTTTTTAATAATTCCTTAAATAACACCTTTTCCCAAAAAAACTAAGAAAAAAAAACTTCAACCATTTCTGTGATTCACTATCAAAAAGCTGGTATGAATTTTTTTTTATGTAAACTGGACTCTCACCCCATTAAAAATATAATGTAAAGCAGGCAATATACGTGGACACGCCCACTTTTACAAACCGGACGTGAACAGTGTAAACTGCGGAACAAAGCTCTTTTTTTTTGGCTCTTGTTTTTAATTTTTTGGCTCAAAATTCTTTGAGAATCTCCTCCACTGTATACATTTTGTACATCTTACATGTTTTCAAAAATATGTGAATGAACAGAGCCAAAGACACGTTTCCATTTTCTTTATGATCGTATATGGAATTTTTTCTCTATGAACCAGTAGGGAGAGCCCCTAAATATCCCAGTGTACCCAGCCCTTAATTTCAATGGCTACCATGTAATACTACACCTGGCTGGCAGCCACTACCTCTCCAGCAATTACGGCGGTCTACCAGGGGCTTTTATAAACCAGAGTGCAGAGATGAGATGACCAGCAAGGATTGCTTCATGAAATCACTCCATAAAAATATATACTACAATTCAAAGGTAAAATAAAAAGCAAGCTATTGTGATTTTTCAACCATCTCCTTGTTATACGATTATATTACCTTACCTATAAAAGCCTCATATTTGACTTCTAGTATTGACCTAGGTGTGTCAAGTGCATGTTAATAAAATAGGATGTTTACCCAAAGCCACAGGAGGAACTTGGCATGTGATCTGGTTGAAGTGCTTGAAGTTCTGCGCTAAACGTGTTTAAACAGAACAGATTACACTGAATGTGGGAGATTTACCAAAACCTGTCCAGAGGAAAAGTTGCTGTGTTGCTCATAGCAACCAATCAGATTGCTTCTTTCATTTTTAAAAAGGCCTGTGAAAAATGAAAGAAGCGCTCTGATTGGTTGCTATGGGCAACTCAGCAATTTTTCCTCTGGACAGGTTTTGGTAAATCTCCCCCAATGTCCTTAAAAGGGTACTCACATTTAGTTCCGAATGATGTGTGCGTGGGGTAGGCCATGCCCCATGTGACATTAGGCTACGCCGTCACGCCCCCTCCCATAGACTTGCATTGAGCAGGCATGGGGAGTGGACATCACGAGGGGGAGTGGACGATCCCTGCAGAGCGCACACAGCGTTCGGAACGAAATATTCCGAACACTGGCCAGTGGAGTACCCCTTCAACCTTGGGGGGTGCAACGGCTTCAGAAAGTTTTCAGACCCTTTTTCACAAAGTGAAAACCGAATTTTAGAATTGTTTTCACAAGGACAGAAGTATTCAGACCCTTTACTATGAAACTTGAAATTCAGCTCTGGCTCCTCCCATTTCTCTTGATCACCTTGATTGGAGTAACCTGTGGTTAAGTCAGATGATTGGACAGGATTTGGAAAAACACAGCCCTGTTTATAAAAGGCCTTATGACTGGCAATCTATATTAGAGAAGGATTGAGTGTGTTTTTGGGACCTCCCCATTGTTCTTGAGGAGATAAGCCACCACCTGACACATGAATGCTTAGCTAAGACGAGCATTCATGTGTGGGGAGGATATCAGAGAAATAGCAGATGGTCTATGAGCATTTGGCTGACAGCTATCTTATGAATATGGTAAACGTAACATTTTTTTTTCATGAACCTGTGAAATATTACTTTGATGGTCCGATAATGGTCACGGGATGAGGAGGAGATTTTTACTGTCTTTTATTGCACATGTTTCAGTAGTTATTAGACACAGCCTGAAAATGTTTGCAGTATAAATCACCAAGCTCTTGTAATAATGCCTAACTGAATACTACCCAAATAATCAATAGTAATTGCTATACTACTTAAATAATCAATAGTTAAGAAGAACCTGCCAACTACAGAAAAGAAATACAACAGACAACCCCTAAGGCTTTATATAAACACAGTATTTTGGGCTATTTTTTGAACCATAAAGTGGATGTTTTGCAGCTTAACCCATTGAGGACAAAGCCCAATTCCTTTGTTGCAGTAATGTTTTTTCTTCCTCACCATAACTTATATTTCCATCTACTGACCCATTTTAGGACTTGTTTTCTGCTCAACCAATTGTACTTTGTAATGATACTTTTCATTTTACAATAAAATATTTGGCACAACAAAAAAATATTGTTTGTGGGTAGAAATTAAAAATAAAACCGCAATTTTATTTCATTTATACACAGTGCACTATATGGTAAAAATGACATGCTCTCTCTATGCTGTAGGTCAATATGATTAAAAAACAGTACCCATATGTAGATGCTTTTTTTTTGTATTGTACAGCTTTTAAAAAAAGTCAAACTTTTTAAACAAAATAAGTAAGCTTAAAGTAACCTTATTCAGACCACTACAACCTTTGATCAGTACCCCTTTTGCACATATGACTTTTTGATCAGTTTTTATTTTTTATTTTTCTTGAATAAGATGTGACCAAAAATCAGCAATGATACTTTTGATACTTTTTCAGGTTAACGTCATTCACCATAGGTGATCATAAACATTGTGTTTTAACCCTTGCAGGACGCCGGGCAGGAGCTTAATGCGCGTCATAGCCGGGATCCTTGGCTAATGCCGGAGATCAACAATCGGGATGATGTCTGGCATTAAAAATGTAAAGAAATCCGATCCCAGCAGCTTAGTGGAACTGATCGGGACACTCACAGTACAATCGCAGGGTCTCGATCAGCTGAGAGGACGGGCAGAGGGTCCCTACCTGCCTTCGGCCCGTCCTATCTGTGCGCCAATGCTGCAGAAAGCCCTGGCAACCTGTAGCAATGAAGCGCTGTTAACAACGATCAATGTTGTGCTATGGCACAGTAATATTGTTCAGTGAATGCAATCAAAAGATTGCATGTAACATTCCCCTAAGGTGACTAAAAAATAGTGCATAAAAAAAGTTTTACATTTTTTAATGAATGTAAATAAGCCCCTTTGCTAATAAAAGGGAAATAACCCAATTTTATAAAATTATATAAACAAATATAAACATAAACTTAAGTGTTATCGCTGCATGCGTAATTATCTGAATTTTTAAAATACAATGTTAAATAAACTACACAATCAATTGTAAACATGTTAAAAAATACCAAATCCAGAATTTCTTATTATTGGCCATTTAATCCAGCATACATTTTTTTTTTTTTATAAAAAGCAATCAAAAAGTCCCATGAAAACAAAAATGGCGCAAAAACTACAGATCATGGTGCAAAAAATTAGGCCGTTATACATCCCCAGAGGTCCAAAGATGACAATTTTAAGCATACTAATTTGTGTACAAAAAGTTATAACTTTTTTAAACTAGTAAAATAAAACAAAGTAATAAAAAAAAAAAAAAAGATATCCCATTCTGTCTAGAATGAAAAAATAAACCTTTACTTTACCTTCTATGCGCCCCCAGTGCCTCCAGTATCCTGCTTCTGGCCTCTGGTGCGATCCTCTTCCTGGTGTCACAGGTCAATCAGTCACAGTGCAGCTCAGTGAATCACTGCCCGCAGAGGTGTCCCCCCTCTGTCAGTGATTGGTTGAGTGGCAATGGGACATGGCCCAAGCACCAGGAAGAAGAACAGGGCCAAAGCTCAATGTCACATTACCGCTCAGCCAATCACTGCCCAATGCAGGACATCTCTGCGGTGAGCGGTTGACTGATCTGCAGCGTGACAGATCGACCCCCATAACTAAGAAGAGGATCGTACTGGAGCCAATAACAGAGGCAACAGGGAAGCATGGGAGGTAATTAAAGGTTTATTTTACTTTTATACCAGACAAAATAGGCATATACTCTACTATTGGATAGCCCCTTTAATAAAACGGCTAAAACAAATGCCTTTAAAAAAAAACTATATGGGAACATAGCGTAAAGTGAATGGATTAGGCCGCAAATTTTGTCAATACTGTGATACGTGCACAATGTGGTTTATTTTCAAATTTAAAGGAAATCTGAATATTCATGGTTGCTGGTCATGTGAATGCTTGCACTTACTGAGCGTTCATGTGAACAGCGTCCATGAATATTCAAATTCACCCGGTGGCCCACCTCCTGTGCGCAATCCGCTGAAGATAGAAGCGGACCTTCAGAGGGACACCACGCCAGACTGAAGGTACGTATTTAACTCCTTGATCCCGCATCGGTCTCCTTTTCACCCACACTATAACCCAGTGTTTTGGGTTTAGTGTGGGTGAACCAGATGACCGTTTTCCATTAAATCGAGGGATGGTGCATTATATGGTTTATGTACTATCAGCAAAAAGGCCATTAAAATAGATGAGAAGTCTAACTAATGATAAATTACATACTGGGAAAACCAGTCTTATCCATAGCTGAAGCACAAGAAACTGAAAAAATGATAAACCCCCTCATTGAGCTGTTACATTTTCCATCTTAGTAGCTAATATAAGAACTTACCTGGGATAACAGGTACAAGGAAACTTGAGGACTTATTTGTGGACGGTCTGCTGCCTAAAGGTAACAAAATCAAGAGAAAGGTAGTAAATATTTCTAAATACGGTAATAATAAGAACATAACTTAAAGCGTAACTCCGATGCTGGTCTGGTGGCAGGATGTCTGTTAAAATCTTCTGGCCACTTCCAAGCTCAAGACTTGCACTTGACTAAAGCAAATCAGCACACAGATTAGTTGAAAGTCCCATTTACTTGCATGGGACTTCTGGCACATCCATTTCAAGATTGCTTAAGCAGCAGGAAAGTATTGGGTTACAAAGCTTCAAAGAGGTTTAAACAGATATTCTGTCACTGGACCAGCATCGAGTTATGTTTTAATTTTAACTCTAGAAAATAGCAGGCTGCATTAATATAAGCATCTCTTCAATACAGTGAATAGTGATATTCAGGGATTTAAAAGATGTACTCCAGTAGAAAACTATTTTTTACTTAACCTCTGTATGCTTCACAGGAAGTTATTTTCTTTTTAAATGTATTTTCTGTCTGACCACAGTGCTCTCTGCTGACACCTCAGTTCGTATCAGGAACTGTCCAGAGGAGGTGAGGTTTACTATAGGGATTTGCTTGTACTCTTCACAGTTCCTGATACGGACAGAGATGTCAGCAGAGAGTGCTGTGGTCAGATTGAAAAGAACTCCAGAAAGAAACACAACTTCCTCTGGAGCATACAGAAGCTGATAAGTACTGGAAGGATTAACATTTTTAAATAGAAGTAATTTACAAATCTGGATAACTTTCTGGCACCAGTTGATTTGAAAAATTTGTTTTCCACCGGAGTACCCCTTGAATGGCAATTATTATTAACCCCTTAAGGACGCAGGACGTAAATGTACGTCCTGGTGCGGTGGTACTTAACGCACCAGGACGTACATTTAAGTCCTGTACATAACCACGGGCATCGGAGCGATGCCCGTGTTATGCGCGGCTGATCCCGGCTGCTGTTCGCAGCCAAGGACCCGCCAGCAATGGCCGGCGCCCGCGATCTCGCGGGCGTCCGCCATTAACCCCTCAGATGCCGGGATCAATACAGATCCCGGCATCTGCGGCAGTACGCAATTACAATGAATGATCTGATGGCCCGCAGCGCTGCTGCGAGGATCAGATCATTCAGAACGCCGCAAGGAGGTCCCCTAACCTGCCTCTGTCCGGCTCCCGGCATCTTCTGCTCTGGTCTGAGATCGAGCAGACCAGAGCAGGAGATGACCGATAACACTGATCTGTTCTATGTCCTATACATAGAACAGATCAGTATTAGCAATCATGGTATTGCTATGAACAGTCCCCTATGGGGACTATTCAAGTGTAAAAAAAAAATGTAAAAAAATGTAAAATTTAAAGTTAAAAAAAAAAGTGAAAAATCCCCTCCCCCAATAAAAAAGTAAAACGTACGTTTTTTTCCTATTTTACCCCCAAGAAGCATAAAAAAAAAATTTAAGAGACATATTTGGTATCGCCGCGTGCGTAAATGTCCGAACTATTAAAATAAAATGTTAATGATCCCGTACAGTGAACGGCGTGAACGTAAAAAAAAAATTAAAAGTCCAAAATTGCTACTTTTTTAATACATTTTATTAAAAAAAATATATAAAAAATGTATTAAAAGTTTATTATAGGCAAATGTGGTATCAAAAATAAGTACAGATCATGGCACAAAAAATGAGCCCTCATACCGCCGCTTATACGGAAAAATGAAAAAGTTATATCAAAATAAAGGGATTATAAACGTACTAATATGGTTAAAAAGTTTGTGATTTTTTTTAAGCACAACAATAATATAAAAGTATGTAATAATGGGTATCATTTTAATCGTATTGACCATAAGAATAAAGAACACCCGTCATTTTTACCGTAAATTGTACGGCGTGAAAACGAAACCTTCCAAAATTTGCAAAATTGCGTTTTTCTTTTTAATTTCCCCACAAAAATAGTGTTTTTGGTCGCGCCATACATTTTATGATATAACGAGTGATGTCATTACAAAGGACAACTGGTCATGCAAAAAACAAGCCCTCATACTAGTCTGGTGATGAAAATATAAAAGAGTTATGATTTTTAGAAGGCGAGGAGGAAAAAGCGAAAACGTAAACATTTTATTGTCTGAGTCCTTAAGGCCAAAATGGGCTGAGTCCTTAAGGGGTTAAATGAGATATACTAATACAGTGTAAGCCTCAAATAACTGGAGAACATGAACCGCTTCCTTTTAGTCTAATTTTGGTGATGGGCAGAACAAGTATATTTTTTTATTCTTAAAGTAAAATCTGTTTCTCGGAGCCTCATAGGGGGACACAGGAACCGTGAGTATATGCTGCTTGTCACTAAGAGGCGACACTAGGCAAAAAAAGAAGTTGGCTCCTCCCAGCAGAATATACCTGCCCACTGACTCTGAGCTAAATCAGCTTAGTCCCAAAGCAGTAGGAGAAAGCCAAAAAGAGAAAAACAACATTGTCCGAGGAACAACCCAGACAAAAAAAATACAACTGAGCCCCTCACCGAGAGACAACCAACCAAAACTTGGAAACCAACAACAGCTGATAGGTGGGTGCTGTGTACCCCAATGAGGCTCCAAGAAATAGATTTTACAGGAAGTATAAAAAACTCTACTTTTCTCTGTCGCCTCATTGGGGGACACAGGAACCGTGGGGTGTCCTAAAGCAGTCTCTGGGGTGGGAAGAACAAAATCCCAGCAAGAAGAAGTCAGGCGGAGGACTGAGCCACCGCCGCCTGCAAAACCTTGTAACCAGGACTCGCATTGGCAGATGCAAACGTGTGCACCTGATAGAACTTGGCAAAAGTGAACACGGACGACCAAGTGGTCGCCTTGAATAGCAGAAGCCCTGTTCCAGACTGCCCAAGAGGCCCCCACGGAGTGGGAAGAATGAGCTGTAACTCGAAAGGGCGGGACCTTCCCTTTACAGCAATACGCTTCTGAAATGGCCGACCGGATCCACCTGGAGATGGTCGCCTTAGAAGCAGGAAACCCCCTACGCAGACCATCGGAATCACAAACAGCGAGTCACAGCGCCGAAAAGAAGAAGTGACCGACAAATAGGCCTTGAAGACCCGAACCAAGTCCAACTTATGGAGAGAGCATTCCAGAGGACGGGAAGGGTCGGGACAAAAAAGGAGGGGAGAATGATGTCCTCATTCAGGTGGAACCACCTTTGGCAGAAAGGAAGGGACCAGACGGAGCACAGCTTTATTCAGGTGAAGTATAAGAAAGGGAGAATGGCAGGAAAAGGCAGCCAACTCAAAGACCCTCCAAATAGAGGTAATGGCCACGAGGAAGGCTACCTTCCAAGAAAGGAAACGAAGAGAGACAACACCAAATTTAAGTCCCAAGGAAGAGTGGGAGACCTGTAAGGAGGAGTCTCATGGGCCAACCCTTGTAAAAAGGTACGGATGTGAGAGTCGGACACCAAAGGGGGGTTGGAAAAGAACAGAGAGAGTGTGGACACTTGACCCTTCAAGGAACTGAGTGCCAGATGCGTTTCCAAACCAGCCTGCAGGAAAGACAGGAGGTTAGGGAGAGAAAAAAACAAAAAAACTGTGGGAGACAGAGATCGGGTCCCACACCAGCGAAAGTAAGCCCGCCAGGTACGATGATAAATCCTGGCCGAAAAGGTCTTCCGGGCGCGAAGCATAGGGCGAATGATTTGGGCAGAAAACTCCTTGGCCTTCAACACTGCGGTTTCAACCCCCAAACCGTTAAATGCAGCGGAAGTGAATTCGGGTGAAAAAGGGGGCCCTGAGAGAGAAGATCGAGATGATCGGGAAGACGCACTGGAACGTTGCGAGGAGGTGGATGACGCACACCGCGGCCAATCCGGGGCTATGAGAATCGCAGAGACGCTTTCCGCCTTGAGCTTCCGGATCACCCTGGTAAGAAGAGGAAGCGGAGGGAATAGATACGAAGGGAGAAGTCGGACCAAGGGATCACAAGCGTGTCCGCGGCAAGGGCCAGAGGGTCCCTGGATCTGGCTACAAAGTTGGGAACCTGATGGTTCCAGCGGGACGCAAACAGGTCCACGTCCGGAGTCCCCCAATGGGTGCATATGGTTGCAAACACCTCCGGATGGAGAGACCACTCTCCAGAGTTGGCTGTTGTGCGACTGAGAAAGTCCGCCTTCGAATTGTCCACTCCCGAAATGTGGACTGCCGAAATCGAGGGAACTGGGCACTCCGCCCAGGCAAAAATCCTGGCCACTTCCGCCATCGCCACGGCACTGAGGGTGCCCCCCTGGTGATTTATGTATGTATTTGTCCGTTTGGATTCGAAAACCAAAAAGGACCGAAAGAAAGACTCCCAATGCCGAAGGCATAGGAAAATTGCCCTCAGTTCCAGAACATTGATTGGGAGACGGAACTCCTTGGAGGACCATCAGCCCAGGTTCATCCAGACCTGGTACACTCCTCCCCAGCCCAGGAGACTGACATCGGTCGTCAAGACCCGCCACTGGAGGGGGAGGAAGAAACGACCCTCCCAGAGAAGAGGGGACTGAAGCCACCAGAGCAGGGAGTGGCAAACTCGAGGGGACAACCAGATGGGACAAAGAAGAGAAAGGGGAGACTTGTCCCATTGGGATAGGATAGCTAGTTGCAGGGGACGATACCTGAACTGGGCAAAGGGAACTGCCTCCATGGACACTACCATCCTGCCCAGGACCATCATGCAGATTCTGATCGAGACTGGAGTCGCGCGGTGGAGGAGACTAACTCCCTTGCTCAACGCGTGTCTCTTGGCCCCGGAAGCCGAATCCTGGCTGCCGCAGTGTCGAAGTGTAGTCCCAGGAAAACCAGGGACTGGGAGGGAGAGAGATTGGATTTGGCCTGGTTGACAATCCAGCGGAACTGCTCCAGGGTTTGAAGAGTGATGTGGAAACTTTGCAGGTTCTCCGACAGAGGGAACCTTCACCATCAGGTCGTTCAGATAAGGAAGCACAGAAACTCCCCAAGAGCGGAGGATGGCGATCACTGCCACGAGGATCTTGGTGAAGATACGAGGAGCCGTGGCCAGCCCAAAGGGCAGAGCCACAAACTGAAAGTGACTGGCAGGAACCGCAAACCGTAGAAAGCAGATGGGGACATGCAGGTAAGAATCTTGAGGACAGGAACTCGCCTGGGTCCATGGAAACGATTACTGATCTCAGAGATTCCATGCGAAAATGTCGCAGACAAAAGTGGCGATTGAGTAGTTTGAGATCCAGTATGGGACGAACCCTGCCTTCCTTTTTGGGGACCACAAAAAGATTGGAGTAGAACTCCTGAAAAACACCGAGAAGGAACCGGCACAGTCACGCCTTGGGAAAGCAGGTTTTGGAGGGTGGACAAAAAAGGGACAGACGACCACCCACCTGAGGAGACGCCCCGGGTGGGGGGCGCCCTCAGGCAGAGGAAGGCTTGGAGGAATTGGACTTAGAGGAAAAGCGGCCCAACTGGGCACCAGAATTCCAGGGGGCGCCTTACGGTCCTGAGAAGCCGAGGCTTTGTCCGTTCGGGTTGAGGCGAACCGAAATGGACGAAAGGAAGAGACCTTACGAGGTGAACCAGTATGCCTAAAACGGTATTGCGGCAACAAAAAAAACTTTTGCCGCCCGTGGCCTCAGAAATGATTTCATCCAATCCCTTAACAAATAACCAGACTCCTGAGAAAGGAAGTTCCATAAGAGAGTGCTTGAAAGCGGCGTCCGCATTCCATGCTTTGTCCCACATGACCAGGTTACCAGAAGCAAAGGTCGCACAGTAGGATGATTCCAGGGCTGCCAGAAAGTAAACCCTGGCGAAGCTGGGAATCCCAAGCCGAGAGAGCACTGGACATCCAGGTAGATGCAAACGCTGGTAAAAGCTGCTTCCACACCGCATCCAGGAGTTCATCAAACTCAACATGAGAACTGAAGACCAGGGGGGGGGGGGGGGGAGTCTCTCCCTGCAGAAAGAGACTTCTGGAACTGCCTCGGAAGATCCAGGGTCCCGCAAGTGAAAGGGGTCTCTGACAGCTGATACCAGACTGTCCACCAAGTCCGACGTACGGGACATTTCCTCTGAGTCCGAAGGCGGGTCCGACTCTGTGTCATCAAGTTCTTCAGGAGACTTGGAACGGACCGTATGATCCCTGGAGTGGGATGAGGTGGACCTGGAACCCCGTGGAGGAGACCCTGAGCGGCTCCTGGAGGAACAGCTGTGGGAGAGAGGCTGCGGCAAGCAGGAGAGCTGGAGGAAGAGCTGCACCTTTGAGGGGAGGCCAAGCACTTCTTTCTCGGGCGCTTGTGAGGAGAGCGCCTGGAGGAGCAAAGCTGGGAAACCGCCAAAGTGTCCTGGACAGATGGCTGCAAGGAAGGGGGGGGATTGGACGATGGGAGCGATACTCACTGAGGCTGATATACTCACTCAAGGCGTCTTCAGCCAGTATGGTGCCATGCTGCGTCATGCCAGGCCACAAAAGGCAGGGCAAGCAGGGGCCAGAGGGGGACCCGGACACAGGGTTGACCACTTGAAACTAATCGTTGACGAGGGGGTTAACGGAACATGCCTTATGTGCCGTGCCCCTACTTCACAGTGGGAGACCAGGCAGCACTATGGTCCTGTCCTCCCAACCTATGAAAATAAAAAGGAGAAAAAAATCTAACTGGAGCTAAATTTAAAAGAAAAAGACCAGGTCTGGAGAGCTCCAGACCTGTGTTTGCCTCCTACTGACACTAAACTAAAACTGATTAGCTCAGAGTCAGTGGGTAGGTATATCCTGCTGGGAGGAGCAGACTTCTTTTTTTGCCTAGTGTCGCCTCCTAGTGGCAAGCCGCACAAACAAATGGTTCCTTTGTCCCCCAATGTAGGCGACCGAGAAAATTTTGCCTTTTACACTATTCTTCAATATAACATTTTTTTTATTTTTTTTTTATCAAACAAAACCCTAACCTTCTGTTACTTCCACTAATGCATGTAGAGGGTTTATGTAAAAAATGTGTACACACATATGCAGCAAATACGCACATCTACTGTTTTATGTGTACAGTACATCAAATATGTATTTATGTTAAAAAAAGAAAAATAAAATATGAGTAAAAGTATACTTTTTATAATTTTCCTATTAGTCTTTTAGGGTGCATTCACACCACATTTCAGAGATCAGGCTGAGAAATGTCAAAACCGTCCGCTGCTGTATCCCAGCCAGACCGGCGCAGAATCTCATTCATTTAAATGTGCCGACCGGAGTCAGATACTGACTCCGTTCGGCTCATTTTTGCCCCGTATCTGTTTTTGTGGCCGGACTCAAAACAGCGGTATACCAAATATACAAAAATGGGTATGGGGCAAAAATGAGCCGACCGTAGTCACTATCTGACTCTGGCTGGCGCATTTAAATGAATGAGATTTGGTGGGATACGGCAGCAGCCGGTTTTGAAATTTCCCAACCAGATCTCTGAAACGTGGTGTGAATGCACTCTTACCTGTAAAGAAAGCTGTAAAATTCAAAAATCCTGTTGAGGCTACATTCAAATCACGACTTTATGACATATTGTTTTGCATCAGTTTTTTTTATGCAGAACGTATGCCTTAAAAATTGACAAAACTATGCAAATGTGTGCTCTGAAATGAAACTGCATACGGTTTTAAACCATATGCGGTTTGAATTCAGAGGTCCGGTTGAATCAGTTTTTGTAAAAAATAAAAACTTACTTTTTTTTGGTTAACACTTTAGTGCAATAAAGTTCCAATTGTTTTATTGAAATTCAAAGGAAAGTAGGTGTGGTTTGCTATGTGCAAGAAAAAAAACGTATCCCAAAAAACGTATAGCCCTGTAGACAGATCCGCTTTTTATTTACTTCAATGTTAAAAAAAAAAACGTATACAGTGGATATACGGTTTTTAAACAGAACACAAAACAGTAGTAGACTGGGGTTGTGTGTACGGCAAAAAATGCACAGAACCGTACAAGTACAAAAACGTACACAATCCGATAAATCTTGTAGCATATGTTTTTGTATTGGAGGTCAATGGTTTGCTATATGGTTGCATACAGTTTTCTATTACAAAACAGTATACGGGAACCAATGAGAATGCACCCTAAGGGTCTATTCATATGTACAGTATTCGGTGGAGATTTGATGTACAGGATTTGAAGCGGTGTTCAGTCATTCAGTTTACATGGGAAACTGCAGCATAAACTCCTGTGCATCAAATCTGCGCAGAATACTGTACGTGTGAATAGACCATAAAAGTTTTTTTTTCCCTCTTCAGCCTTTGAGCCCACATAAAAAAGTTTAATATGTTTTTCAGGCAGTATGTAAAATACACAATCATGGATAGCAAAATCATGACATAAACAGTACCTTACTTGTCCTACATTTACTTATTTTAGGAAAAGGAAAAAAAAACAACGAATCAAATTTTTTACAGGAAGATGAGGTCACCAGGAAATGTGTGTCGCACAGATTATTTGTTTCCAAAGAACCAATAAATAAGCCACAATTACTATGAATTACAGGGTTACCTAGAAACATAGACTACTGTTAGCAGGAGAAGACCACCTGGTCCATCTAGTCTGCCCCTATATGATTCCCTTTATTTTTATTTTAGGATAGATATATGTTTACGCCAGGCATGCTTACTTTCACTTAAAGGGGTACTCCGGCGCTAAGACAACTTATCCCCTATCCAAAGGATTCCACACCCCCGCCCCGTGTGATGTCACGCTCCGCCCCCTCACTGCAAGCCTATGGGAGGGGGCGTGACAGAATGACGCCCCCTCCCCTAGGCTTGCATTGAGGGGGCAGAGCGTGATGTCACACAGGGCGGGGCCGTGACATCACAATGCTCCGGCCTCCTTTGGATAGGGGATAAGATGTCTTAGTGCCGAAGTACCCCTTTAATGCAGATTTATGGACCACATGTTCTGGAAGTTTGTTCCAAGCAACTACTACTCTTTCTGTACAATAATAAGTTCTCATGTTGCTCCTTATTTTTCCCCCAGCTCAGTGTTCAGGTTCCTAATAAAAACTTTGTTTAGTCTTTTAATATATTTTAAGGTTTCCATCATGTCCTCCCTTTCCATACTTTCCTTCAGACTAAACAGATTTAGGGTTTTTCAACATAAGTTGATTTTAGTACTTACCTGGCAGACACTAATGGACATGCTTAGGAAGGATCTGCGCTTGTCTTGGGGCTAAATGGCTATGTTGTGAGATTACCATAACACTGTGGCTAGCTGTGACCCTACCCATGGAGTGCAAATCAAGTGGATGGGGAATCTTGCCAAAAGAGAAATGTGAAATTAGAATTGTGCCCCCCACTGAGATCACACAGCTACATGTATTGTGTAGCCCTGGCATCAAACAGATGATCTGTGACTACACAACACCATGCTATCAATTCTGGCAGCTTCCTCAGCAGTTTCATACTTGTTCTGCTCACAAGAGTTGAAAAGATCCATCAAATCACTAAAAGGCTTAGCTACAAACGTGTTCGGACAGGACGTACAAAACAATTGTCACTCTGTCAGTGAACGCACCTGCATGTACACCTGTTCGCACATAATGTTGGTGGAATAAAACGCAACTTGAAAAATAGTGGTGAGTGCCATCTATCTATTCTTTCTTTTTATAGTTGGAAGATTTGAAACTCTTGAGCACCCCACGAAGTTTACCCGCCAATGTGCATGTACCCAAATCCCAGCTAGTCCAGTCCAGGGACTAATTGTCAAGAAGTGGTTGTGCCAGTCATATATTTTTTTTTTTGTGGATACAATTTTAGCAGTGAAAGGCTTTGCCGTCAGGGCATGCAGAGTGTTGTAGTTCTGAAATAGTTAACATATTGTTGGGACTACTGCTCTAAGGGTGTGTGTTCTTTGATGTGCATGGGAATTCTAGTTGGTGTGTGCCCCAGTGTAGCACTTCAGTCACCACACAGTCATAGAACTTCATCACTAATGGAGCAAACTGATCCTGGTTATGTAGGAAGCAAAATATTTACCTGGTCCTGGTTCACAAGTGAATAGACATAGAGGGGCAGCAGTAGTCTGTTTAGTAGATGGTCTGTTAACACATCATTGAGAAACTCGCAGTTGATGATGAGAATGTCATTGAGATAGTTCAGATGATCCAGGTGCTGAGATACTAAGTTACTGAGGCTTCCCCGGTTCTTGTGTCTGGAATACCAATGGATAGGACACATTAGCATATAGGAATGGGTTATTTCTCCTAGGTAAAACTCTATGCATTGTATTCACATGTGTAATGCACATTCTCCTTAACATAATACTCTATAAATAAAATAAAAAAAATAGGTAAGGTTTCCTGTATGAAGTCTCACCACTATGACCATGCATATCATAAAGTTGAGCTGTGTGTGCTCATTGTCATACACTTTCCCCTAATAAGTATGGGATGACAGTTCTGATCTCCCAGGAACGTGCTCCAATGAGGTTATAACGCCAAATGACACTCCAGACGCAGCCCGGCATCCTGCACTGCCATGCTTTTCCATTAAAGAATGTGGTCTATTAATTTAGCCAAATTACAATCAGGTTAATGGATTGATTGAGAATATGGATTCCGCTATCACTCCAATCACTCAAGCACAACAAGCAGGGCTTCAATTAGTACATGAAGAGGCTGCTGAGGGGCCCGTGACCCTAAGGAAGCTGTGAATAATTCATGCCATACAATTACAAGACAGTCATACCATCATTCAGAATGCAGAAGATTAAAGACATCGAGGCTTAAGCACTTGTTTATAAAGGGAAAAAAATCAACACAGCAGCGAGAATGATCTAAATCCTGGCAAAAGCCCAGGCGACTGGATGAGTCTTCACAGGGGGTTCTCATTGATAAATCTTCGTTCTGCAACTCGGCAATTTTGAGAATGTTAATGATCAATCCAGCGTCCATAAACAACACTGCTCGCAATAAAAGTGCTGGGAGGGAAAATGTGCCAAGCCAGCGTTTCCATAGGCTGCAAATTGTAAGCCTCGCACTTTACTGTTACTTATGGCTGTTTGATGGTGCACACTGTTAGGAAACCACTAAATCCTGATACAATTCATTCTCAGAGGTCTGGAGAAAAGCACTGCCCATAAACACCAAGGTACGGGTAGGCTACCAATAGAGATGGGCAAATCCATTGAGAAATAACTAAATTATCAGAAGGAGGGTTAGGAGCCCTAACCCCACAACAATTCTAACTTAGGCTACAGTTACATTGTCTTAGTGTTAAAGAGCGGTAGAAAATACAAAACAAAGAAAAAGCGGTGCGCACCTAGTGCAGCTCGTCAGATCATAAGGTGAAAAGGCAAGCAAGATAAGGAAGGCACCTTACCAAGGGTTGTTATGTTGAGGGCACAACACCTGTATGTGTATGTAGGAGAAAAGAATGGGTTCCGCAGCTCCAGGTTCCCTCCGGGTTCACAGTCAGGTCACCGGTATTAAAATGAACATCACAGGGTACCTGTGTAGAGAAAAGTGGGAACATCTAGTTCGGGCACAGGAATCAAGGAGGACCGGACCAATGGTGAAATAGCAATGGTACTTTATTGTTAAAACATGCAACGCACAGGATAAGCGTTTGTATCCCGGACCGAGCTCTTCATCAGGCACAACTAAAAGCTTCCACGAGGTGCTCCTCTCACCGGTCCTGTACACCGCCACTTGCTGTTGTCTCTAAAGGTGTTCTGACAAACACCTGTAGAGACAACAGCGAGCGGTGGCAGACAGGACCGATGTGAGAAGCACCTCGTGGAAGCTTTTAGTTGTGCCTGATGAAGAGCTCGGTCCGGGATACAAATGCTTATCCTGTGCGTTGCATGTTTTAACAATAAAATACAATTTCTATTTCACCACTGTTCCGGTCCTCCTGGATTCCTGCACCCAAATTAGATGTTACCACTTTTCTCTGCACACGTACCCTGTGGTGTTCACAGTGTTAAAGAGCTAAGATACAGCTGAATAAAGTTCTTGGAGACCACACAAACTCCACTTTGGGGCAATCTGCGCACTTTCGATTTTGACCAAATAATTTTGGCCTGAATCAAATATGACAGTAGATTATACTGAATTGTGTCTGAAACTAAATTTAGACAAATCTCCTGATGACTAGCTACAAGCAAGGACAGTAGATTATACTGAATTGTGTCTGAAACTAAATTTAGACAAATCTCCTGATGACTAGCTACAAGCAAGAAAGAACATTAACACATACCTGTCAGATCCCACTCAAAAAATGAATATGTTACTCAGTACCTTATCCTAATTTTTATGCCTCTATCACCTATATTTGTTATAAAAATAACTCTTTTCATTAGCTCACAGTGTTAGAACACCTATCTGGGGAAGGAGACATGGCCCTCCCTTGTGGTGGTGGGAGGTGATTGGTCTGTCTGCTCATGCAGCCTTGTCCATTACTCATGGACAAGCCTGATGCTGCTGCAGTACTCATTAGTGTCCCAGTAGGTATGGGGACCCCTAGTGGTGGGATTTCAGGAGCAGTTTTCTTTATTAAATATTCCAAAAACTTTAAAAACAACCATATTACAAAATGTTGTTAATTTTCAACAGTTACAATACTTTTTTGATCTGACAGTGCACATTTAAAGCATAAAGTTCAATACTTTGATATTCAGCATAGGAAGATGCAGGGCACGTTGGGTGGTGCGGTTGCTAAGACAACTGCACCATGCTTGGAGAAGTTCTGTGCACAAATCCCCTTCATTGGAAAAGGCTTCTTTGCTGAAAGTGGTACGGTTTCCTCGGCAACTGTATTGCCCAGCGCGGCCTGCATCTCCCCAAGCTGGAGCTGAGAATGCAAGGGATCAAAGTATTGGACTTACACTTTCAGATTCACTTTAATAGGCAATGTAATTTAAACAAACTTTGCATAGCTCAATAGTACAAGCGGATATATGAAACTTTGTAATATATCTTATAAGACAAACAGGGTGAATTCCACTCTGAAAATAAGCTCAGATTTGTCCTGTGCCTGCAAGACAAGCCAAGTCTATGAACGGGGAGGAGGGAGCTCAGGCAACCCGCTCTGGGAGAACTGAAAATCACAGATGAAGCCTGCAGAGCAGGAATCAGCTAAAAAATAACATATGTTAGTTATATAATGGCCAAAAATAGTGCTGCTTCTCACGTACACATACAGGGAATGTTGTAGAGCAAGATTGATATATATAGATTTGTGAGACAATATTTGTAGGACATTTACATTATCCAAATCCCTGCCCCTTCTATGTGTAAGAGTCCAGTCGGTGGTCCTGCACAGTGATTAACAGCGTCTCAGTATGCCCCCTAATAAATTGAAGGTTGTCAGTCACAGGTAAACATCACCTACTGGATTCCTAAGCAAAGAAAAAGCTGAGATTGGAATGAATAATTGTGAAACTGTATCTATTTCTGTAAAACTATGTACTATTCTCATCAGCTTCTACTTTATAACTTGCAGCTTATAGACCACATAGCATTTCCAAGATGACAGGTTTCCTTTAGGGAAAAGCTACAACATGTAAATATAAACTGAAAGAATTCTTAATGAATAATTAGATTGGGAAATCCAGTTTAACCAGTTTTGACTGGCAATGAAACGTTGGCAGTCCCAGAGAAAAATATTGAACTACACACGATTTTAGAAAACACTATTCATAGACGTGGCAGGTGTAAACAAGATATGACCCCACCTTACAGGGGGTTTGCCCACTTAGTAAATGCAAGTCTAATTTACGGGAAATTTAATATCACTTGTATTTACAACTAGCAGAGTACCTGGTGTTGCCCGGTCTTTTGACCTAAACCTTGTGGGAGAGAGAAGGCAACATATGAGGGTCCATGTCCTCACATTCAGTCACACTTACCAGGAGATGACCAGCGGAGCTTGTGGAGTAAGATAGCAGAAGTCCCATAGACTTGCATGGGATTTAGTACAAAACGTATGTATAGATTGGAAATAATTTAAAGTAGAAAGAAATCATAGAAATTTCTATTTCATACCCCAAAATCCAATTCTGGACTTGAATTTTTTAAACGTTTATATTATTGTTTTTTTTTTTTTCAAAGGTTTTGAAAAATGGGACAAGGGGGCGATTAAAATTTTTATTAAGGGAGGGGCTTATTAACATTTATTACAACATTTTTCATTATTTTATTCCCTATTATTTAGTCCCCATACGAGACATAGGATTACATGCTATCTATCATGCAAACACTGTTTGAGGTTGTGCCATAGCATAGCATACATCAGTGCGATCGGCGCTCTGTTTATATAGACTGCCAGTATTCTCAGAGCAGCAATCCGACAGCACAAAGAAGGGTGCGGATATTTTACCAACATTTCCGTGCAGACTCTGCAGAAAGAATAGACAAGTCTATTTTTTCTCCGGAATCAGGATTTCTGCCGTGTGCACAGTGCAGCAGAATCCCATTGAAATGCGACTCTGTTGCAGCAGAATGTTCGTGTGGAATTTTTGTGCAGAATTTCGCATGGAAATTCCATTGTGTGAACATGACCTAAGTGACCTTCGGCCGTTTTCTTACCTGATCGGAAATCTGTGATTACACTTCGGAGATCCCAATGAGCCCCCCTAACGGAATGGAATGTGTATTTTGTCAGTTTTAGATCCAGTCATTGGCTTTGATTGCAGGATCTAAAGGGATGATCGCTGATGTCCGGTAATATCAGAGAGTCCTGGCTGCTGAAAGCTCCTGAACTCGCTTCAAAGTCCTGTAGTGGGTGCAGGATTTAAACCCTCTAGGGGTTAAAGGGGGAATGATGTCTGACAGACATCTGTTAGAGCCATCCATGTAAAAAGGCAAAGCAAAAGCGATCCTAACAGAACCAAATGGAAGCTATTGATTTTAAAACACCACTATTATGGAACGCTGGGTTCTTAATGTACAGGAATTCTACAGATTACCAGGAGCACCTAGTACAGCGGGCACACAAGAAACTGGACTGCTGTTTGGAAGACAGCCATGGACTGACAGGGAACTCTTCTTCGAGTGCTGATCACACGACCAAATGTTCTATGGAAGCAGTGAGCAGCACCTTCAAACTACAGTTCAGGGGGTGCAGTAAAGCGGGCACTCTACCCTGGATGTTAAGAGATGCCTGTATTTAGATTGTTCCTGTGATATAAGTAATGTTGACTAGTGGCTTTGAGAGGTTATATTTCAGGATGACAAGTCTTTGTTACAGTATTAAGACCAGGAGGGGAACCATTGATGCGCAAGGTAGGGGAGATATGAAAGTTGAATAGATTATTTTAAAGTATATAAAACCTACTAAAAGCTTTGAAAACACCTGTATAAAGTTATTATTATGCAAGATTTCTATGTAAAATATGAGCTTTTCCGCCATGGCTATAGGACATTAGAGACAATACATACTATTAAATGCAAATAAATGTCTGGGTTCAGTAAACACTTTAAAACCGAATAGGAGCACAATATTAGTGCAGTTCTAAAATATTTTATATATATTATACAATTTTTACAATATACTTACTCTTCATCTGTCTGGACGCACTTATCAAGCTCAATGACATGAATTCCAATGAACCAAACCAGATTGGAAAAGTATGGTACAGCGGTTTTATCTCTAATGTAGTGTAACATGGGCTGGTTGTTAACTAAAAATAACGATAAAAAAAAAAAAAAGAAACAGGTTAAAATACGAGATTAGCACAAAGCAATGCATTTAGTAAATATAAGTTTAATGATACAACAAGCCAATGTCCTTGAAAAGGTCGGTGTCCATTAAGCTAACATAGGGTAAAGCCTGTATATTTGTATACTCAGCAGTGTATATAATGATTATAGCTTATGCCGTAAATGTGTAACAATATTTCCTTTTTTTTATTCCCTCCCTCCACGGCAAGCAGTGAGCCTGTAAATCTGTGTTTAGTAATGAGGCTATTACTGGTAATGAAACAAAGTAAACAGCACAAACTATGGGCAAAGAGAGCACCAGCGTGTAACAGATACCTAATATGTACTAAAGACTGAACATGTGTATAAATATAAGCTGCATTCACTGCCTTTTACATAACACGAGCCATCATTAACCCCATAAGGAATTAGCCAATTTAGATTTTTGCATTTTTTCTTTCTTGCCATCTTTGAGCCTTGGCGCCCGCATACACAACAAAAATAGACAGAAGCAGACACCTACATACATTGTGTAGAGGCTATGCTGGATTATTGTATAGCTCAGCTTCCATTCACTTCTATAGGAGCTGAGCTACAATAACCCAGCACAGCCATTTTACAATGTATGGAGTTCACTGCTTCTGTTTTTTTTATTTTATGGTATATGTGGGTGATGTGGCTCTGCCGAATGGCAGTGGTACCCAGTGTGTGACCATGCTGTCCAGACATAATGAGAGATGTAGTTTTGAGATATCTGGAGATCCACAGCTTGGAGATCACTGCTTTAGAGGATTAGAAGGGTATTCTGCTGCCCCAGCTTGGAGCGGCGGCGGGGGTTGTGAGGTCACAGCCACGACCCTCGTGAGGTCACGTCACGCCCCCTCAATGCAAGTCTATGGGAGGGGGCGTGGTAGCAGCCACGCCCCCTCCCATAGACTTGCATTGAGGGGGCGTGACGTGACCTCACGAGGGGCGTGGCCGTGGCCTCATGACCCCAGCATCCAGCGTTCTAAACAAATGTCGGGTATTGCATAGAGATTGTGGGGGGCCAGCGGTGGGGGCCCAGCAGTGGGACCCCCATGATCAGACATCTTATGCCCTAACCTTTGGATAGGGGATAAGATGTCTAGGGTGGAGTACCCCTTTAACAATGTAATGGACAGCAGGGTACGAGATTTATAGTGGACCAGTGGTGGACAATGTAAATGTGGGCATCAGTGATGGAAAAAAAATGAAAGAATCTGGCCAAAATGCATCGGCCAATCACAAAATTCATGGCGTTTGGCTGCTGCATTTCTGGCTGCGTACCGCTGCGCGTTTTCACCCTGAAATATTTCCTACCTCACATGTGCTCACTCCCAACCTACTAGGTTCAATTATCAATTGCAAAGGTGGAAAAGCACTTTATGCGAGCTATATCCTGGGAGAAGGTCATGTGATCCTGTATAAGCCATGTGACACCCACCACCAATTTGTTAAAAGTCATGCAAGCTTACTAATCCAAACACATGCATAGGTAAAGAAATGGTAAATGGTCAGCAAACTTACATGATACTGCGGTATGGCACACAGGGATCACCAGTGAAGAGAAGGCAAGAAACAGAAAAGAATTATGATCAGAACCTGGGTCAGGAAAGCATCAGTAGTTCCTAGCAGAGCTTCTTCACATTTACCACATTTATTTATTAAAAACACACAAAAAAAATAGAACAAGTGCCAAAAAGCGGAGAAGAAAAATAAAACTTTCCCAATGAAAATTGTGTTGTTTTTTTTCAGTGTGATAAATATGAATGAGCCCTGGAATGTTCAAATGAAAAAACTGTAGGCAGCACATAAACAATAGTATTCTGGATACAAAGACAGCGAGGGAGATTAATCATATCATTTAGAGCTTTTTTTCCTTACTCCAGGTGCACAAAATGTTGCACGTGCGCCTAAGCACTTTTTTTTGCGACTTTTGTGGGTACGCAGAAAGTACTAAACTGCCTTACCTAAGCAGTTTTTTACTTTGCAGTGGTCATGAATTTATGAAGTGTAAATGTCGCACATAAGCATTAAAGGGGTACTCGGCCCCTAGACATCTTGGGGGGAATTCATCAATTGTTGTCTAGTATGTGTAAAAGTTGCTTTTGATCTTACCTTCCAGAGCCAAATTCACGCCACTTGATGAATTTACCGACTCCTACGCCCATGGTAGCCGCTTAGAGTGCTTTACAGGGCTGAAGTAAATGAGTGTGGGTTTGTGTCTAAAAGACTGCCGCTGCGACTTTTTTGGTAGTTTACTTTCAAATTTGATCAAAAGCAAAAGTCTCACAAAAGTCGCATGGGAAGTGACAGACTTTTTGTGCGACAATTTTAGATTAAAATAGGTTCTAAATAGCTTGATGAATTCCCCTCCTTAAACCCCTATGCAAAGGATCACACGCCCTCTCCCACAGACATGAAAGCTGTCACGCCCTCTCCCATAGACATGAAAGCTGTCACGCCCTCTCCCATAGACATGAAAGCTGTCACGCCCTCTCCCATAGACATGAAAGCTGTCACGCCCTCTCCCATAGACATGAAAGCTGTCACGCCCTCTCTCATAGACATGCAAGCTGTCACGCCCTCTCCCATAGATTTGTACTGAGGGGCCATGGCAGTGCCGCCACGAGGGGGCATGGCCGTGATGTCACAAGAGCAATGGCAGATGCCGCAGCGCGAAAACCACGTTCAAAACATTTAGCTCCACGCTGGCCAGTGGAGTACCCCTTTAAGGGTAGGTTCACACTGACAAATATGTGTGAGGAATTTGCTCTGAACAAATCCATCTCAGAAATGACAGTTTTTTCCGCGCTGAATTCTGCACAGAAATCAGTGCGGAGTTCAGCGCGGCATAGGAGACATTGTAAAAAAAAAAAAAAAGTGGCACGAATTCCGTGGAAATTCCACGGGAATTCTGCGCAATTTCCATGCGGAAGTGTGGCGGCCTGAAAAAAAAAATTTACATTGACTTCTATGGAGTTGCGACGCGAATTCTGCATGAAGAAAGAACATGTTCATTCTTAATGCGGAAAGAACTTCAGTGACAGAATTCCGCTAGCAGAAATTCCTCAGTGTGAACTGAGGAGCAGAATTTTCATTACATACTATGGGGTATTCACTGCTGAATGATTTGGAGAGGAATAAGCGAGCAGAATTACTCGCGGAAATTTCTCTCCAAACCCTCAGTGTGAACATACCCTAACAGAGCCAGACACAAAGCATATGTGAACCCAGCCTTAGTTATAGCCAATTCACTTGTTTCTATTTTACAAAAAAAAATCATCTTTCCCATGCTCATTCATCTTTCCCATGCAACTGAAAAACCTATCATAGTGGATATAAAAGCAGGCAATACATAGGAAAGCTGGCAACCCCTTCCAACTTCCTAAGAAGCAGTTGTAAAGAAACTCTGTGTTGCGTTCCCTTCAAAACCCAGCCGCAGAGCTCCTGCCTAATTCACATTATATTATCACCATGTCTAATGTTACAGATATAGTGAAGCTGCAGCCCGGTTCTGGTCCCTCTCTGTACAAGTCTGACAGGTCACATTACACTTGTCACCTCTCCCTCCTCTGGCTGCACGAAAACTGCAGATCCTGCTGGGATAACAATCAATAGATATAGACGGAAGGCAGCTTGTCACTTGTCTGGGTAATATATTCAAGTTCTGTTATCTACATCTCTTTCTATCGGCAGGGAGAAAGTAAAGGGCTGCAGTAATTTAGTTATCCCTCTTCTCTGTCTCAAACTAAATGGACAATGCAGCCTGCAACAGAATGAATCTATCAAACAACATAGAGCACTAATTATAATTTTTTTTTTTAATTATTATTATTTTTTATAAAAAGACTAATAATTTGAGTTTATACACCGAAGAGGTCTTTAAGAACAACTAAATGTTATCTTTTAAAATACAGTGGTCCCTCAACATACGATGGTAATCCATTCCAAATGAACCATCGTTTGTTGAAACCATCGTATGTTGAGGGATCCGTGCAATCTAAAGTATAGGACAGTGGTCTACAACCTGGGGACCTCCAGATGTTGCAAAACTACAACACCCAGCATGTCCGGACAGCCGTTGGCTGTCCAAGCATGCTGGGTGTTGTAGTTTTGCAACATCTGGAGGTCCGCAGGTTGTAGACCACTGTTAGAGAAAGTTGTACTCACCTGTCCCCGCCGCTCCGGACCGTCACCGCTGCCCGGGATGTCGCCGCGTCCCCGAGGTGTCCCCGACGCTCCGGCAAGGCCTCTGCTTCCCCGGCAACCGCACTCTCCGTCGCACGCCGCTCCTATTGGATGACGGGACGGTGATGACAACGATGGAGAGCGCCGATGATACAGGGGATCCCGAAAAGGACGCACCGGAGCCCCGAGGACAGGTAAGAGACATCACCGGAGCTCACGAGGCACCGTAAACGGCTATCCGGTGGTAGCTGAAGCAGTCTGCACTGCCGGATAGCCGTTTATGCGATGGCCCCGACATATAAAAGCATCGTATGTTGATGCTGCCTTCAACATGCGATGGCCTCTGAGAGGCAATCGCATGTTAAAATTATATGTGGGGGCCATCGTAGGTCGGGGGGTCACTGTAGTAGTATACATTAATTGTAAAAATATGTAACTTCTCAGGCCATTAATGAACATGCAATAAAACTTTTTTTATTACTCTTAATAAATAAATAGATGATAAAATATGAAGCGATCTTTCATGCCCCAATCCAAGACCTCCTGAGCACATCCTGTCCTTGCATAACATATGAAACAAACCAAGTGAGCTTGTTCCATACTACAGTATTGTATGACCCTGAGGACAATAGTTCTCTTGGTCGTAGAGACGAAAATTGTACTTATTGCTTTTTTTCTTTGTGAATTTGTAAAACGAAGTAAACGTGACAATATATTTTCATTTTTTTTTTTTGGCAGATACTCAAAACCGAACCTAAAAACCAAAATCCAAACTACAATCACAGGATTCTTTAAAAAGGAACACAACCTTACTGCGGCTCACTTGTGCCATCTAGTGGTGACTGCTCGGGTTGCAATCTGCACACTAACCCCCATAAATGGAAAAAAGTTTGCGAAAGAGTACCAAAATCAGTCTCCTAGGATCACTATACCCATGTGGTGGATGAGAAAGAATTTTGTTTTTGCGAAATGAATCTACACCCCAGCATAGCTAGTTTTGGCTGTTACTTTACATTTTGCAGCTTTTTAAATAGTTTTCAACTCCAAAACAAATAAGAGAGGTTAATTTGGAATTTACATTGTAGGCCCCACTGGGGTTAGGGTACGGTGTAAGTTACATTGGTGCAATGGAAATAAAGATATTATTATTATTTTTTTTCTAACTATATTAAATATGTTGAGTATTAAATATGTGTAGAGTAGTGCGAGCAATGCACACTATTAATTCGGAGCCTTAGACTACTATTGGCAGATGACTTAAGACACGATAAATCCAAAAGCTAGAACACCATCACTCTTGTTTCTGTAAATAAGAAGGTGCATTTATTTCTAAACATAAGGCAGAGCAGGTAACACAGGCTCGCATACAATTACGACTATAGCTACTAATCTATCTGCATTGTATTTGCTGCAGAAAGTATGAAATGTGATGCATTTCCAAGATTTGTTTCATTTGCTACTTCTATAGCAACATTGTATTTCGAAAAGTGATATTTAAATTGTCACTGTCATTTAAAAATAAACACAATGACATCTTAAAAACGTATCACAAGTTTTGATCTGTGAGGGTAAAGGTATGGAGACCCCCACCAATCACTACATGTAAAAAAAAAAAAAAGTGACTCTGCTCCCTTTTTTTAGGCCATCATCTAGATATCGGTTTATAACCTGTGACCGTCAAGATTATTTGGAAGGTTAAAGCTCAAAATGAGATGGAAAACAGAATAATAAAAAGAACATTGGTGTGTAGAGTATTCACCACGATGACTTATGACAAATGAGTGACAGGATGACTAGTCTAAAGTAAGCAGCACAGAATACCGGGGGCACAGAATACCGGGGGCACAGAATACCGGGGGCACAGAATACCACCGGCACAGAATACCGGGGGCACAGAATACCGGGGGCACAGAATACCGGGGGCACAGAATATCACCGGCACAGAATACCGGGGGCACAGAATACCGGGGGCACAGAATACCGGGGGCACAGAATACCGGGGGCACAGAATACCGGGGGCACAGAATACCGGGGGCACAGAATACCGGGGGCACAGAATACCGGGGGCACAGAATACCGGGGGCACAGAATACCGGGGGCACAGAATACCGGGGGCACAGAATACCGGGGGCACAGAATACCGGGGGCACAGAATACCGGGGGCACAGAATATCACCGGCACAGAATATCACCGGCACAGAATATCACCGGCACAGAATACCGGGGGCACAGAATACCGGGGGCACAGAATACCGGGGGCACAGAATACCGGGGGCACAGAATACCGGGGGCACAGAATACCGGGGGCACAGAATACCGGGGGCACAGAATACCACCGGCACAGAATACCACCGGCACAGAATACCACCGGCACAGAATACCACCGGCACAGAATACCGGGAGCACAGAATACCGGGGGCACAGAATACCGGGGGCACAGAATACCGGGGGCACAGAATACCGGGGGCACAGAATACCGGGGGCACAGAATACCGGGGGCACAGAATACCGGGGGCACAGAATACCGGGGGCACAGAATACCACCAGCACAGAATAGCACCAGCACAGAATGCCGGGGACACAGAATACCACCAGCACAGAATACCGGGGGCACAGAATACCACCAGCACAGAATACTGGGGGCACAGAATACCACCGGCACAGAATACTGGGGGCACAGAATACCACCGGCACAGAATACCGGGAACACAGAATACCACCAGCACAGAATACCAGGGGCACAGAATACCGGGGGCACAGATTACCGGGGGCACAGAATACCACCAGCACAGAATACCACCAGCACAGAATGCCGGGGACACAGAATACCACCAGCACAGAATACCACCAGCACAGAATACCGGGGGCACAGAATACTGGGGGCACAGAATACCACCAGCACAGAATACTGGGGGCACAGAATACCACCAGCACAGAATACTGGGGGCACAGAATACCACCAGCACAGAATACTGGGGGCACAAAATACCACCAGCACAGAATACCGGGGGCACAGAGTACCACCAGCACAGAATACCGGGGACACAGAATACCACCAGCACAGAATACCGGGGGCACAAAATACCACCAGCACAGAATACCGGGGGCACAGAATACCACCAGCACAGAATACCACCAGCACAGAATACCGGGGACACAGAATACCACCAGCACAGAATGCCGGGGGCACAGAATACCAAAAGCACAGAATACCACCAGCACAGAATACTGGGGGCACAGAGTACCACCAGCACAGAATACTGGGGGCACAGAATACCACCAGCACAGAATACCGGGGACACAGAATACCACCAGCACAGAATACCGGGGGCACAAAATACCACCAGCACAGAATACCACCAGCACAGAATGCCGGGGGCACAGAATACCGGGTGCACAGAATACCACCAGCACAGAATACCACCAGCACAGAATACCGGGGACACAGAATACCACCAGCACAGAATGCCGGGGGCACAGAATACCGGGTGCACAGAATACCACCAGCACAGAATACCACCAGCACAGAATACCACCAGCACAGAATACCGGGGGCACAGAATACCACCAGCACAGAATACTGGGTGCACAGAATACTGGGGGCACAGAATACCACCAGCACAGAATACCGGGGGCACAGAATACCACCAGCACAGAATACTGGGTGCACAGAATACTGGGTGCACAGAATACCACCAGCACAGAATGCCGGGGACACAGAATACCACCAGCACAGAATGCCGGGGACACAGAATACCACCAGCACAGAATACCGGGGGCACAGAATACCACCAGCACAGAATACTGGGGGCACAGAATACTGGGGGCACAGAATACCACCAGCACAGAATACCACCAGCACAGAATACCACCAGCACAGAATACCACCAGCACAGAATACCACCAGCACAGAATACCGGGGGCTACAATATTGCAAAAATAGTTAAAGGGGTATTCTGGGCAAAAACATCTTATCCACTATCGAAAGGATAGGGGATAAGATGTCTGGTCGCGGGGGGCCCGCCGCTAGGGCCCCCCGCGATGTCCGTGCAGCAGCCCACATTATATGCGTAGCCGCGTCTGCAGTTTCGGAAACAATCGGGCTTCCGAGATGGGGACGTGAAGTGACGCCACGCCCCCTCCATTCATGTCTATAGGAGAGGGAGTTGCGGCTGTTACGCCCTCCTCCCAGAAATCAATGTATCCTTTCCATAGGGGATAAGATATTTTTGGCCGGAATACCCCTTTAATAGTATGAGTCAAGCCTCCAATAGATTCTGTGTTAGGCTGCTTTCACACTATGAGCATTCATCTGTTATTAAACGTCCGTTTTCTGTGTGATGACGGATGAAATAACGGGTGCTAACGGCTGTATAAATACCCATTATAACATCCCTCATGTATGGCCGTAACACCTCTGCCTACAGACTCCCACAGTTGGGACTACTACTACTCCCATCATGGAACAGACTTCTTTCCATGATAGGAGCAGTAATTTCCTGGCTGCTGGAGACTGCAGACAGCTGGGGAGGCTACATCAGTGTTTGTACTACTACCCCCATCATGGAACAGACTCTGTTCCATGATGGGGGTTGTAGTACAGGGGCTGAGGGATTGACCGCTCCGGGTTTCACTTCTGAGACCCGATGCTATTAGAAGTTATTAACCCCTTAAGGACCCGGGCTTTTTCATTTTTTTCAATTTTTTTCAATTTTTCCTCCTTAACTTTAAAAAATCATAACTCTTTAAAATTTTCACCAAAAATTCTATATGATGGCTTATTTTTTGCATCACTAATTCTACTTTGTAATGATATTAGTCATTTTACCCAAAAATCTACGGTGAAACGGGAAAAAAAAAATCAATGAGCGACGAAATTGATGAAAAAAAACACTATTTTGTAAGTTTTGGGGGCTTCCGTTTTTATGCAGTACATTTTACGGCAAAAATGATACCTTTTCTTTATTCTGTAGGTCCATACGGTTAAAATGATACCCTACTTATATAGGTTTGATTTTGTATCACTTCAGAAAAAAATCATAACTACATGCAGGAAAATTTATAAGTTTAAAATGGTAATCTTCTGACCCCTATAACTTTTTTATTCTTCCACGTACAGGGCGGTATGAGGGCTCGTGTTTTGCGCCGTGATCTGAAGTTTTTAACGGTACGATTTTTGTTTCACTTTTTTGTGGTCTAAAAAGTGATCAAAAATGCGCTATTTTGGACTTTGGAATTTTTTTGCGCGTACACCATTGAACGTGCGGTTTAAAAAGAGGTATATTTTTATAACTCGGACATTTCCGCATGCGGCGATACCACATGTTTATTATTATTTACACTGCGTTTTTTTTTTTTTGGGAAATGCCGGGTGATTCAAACTTTTATTAGGGGAAGGGATAATTGAAAGGGTTAATGATTTTTTTTACACTTTTTTAATGCAATATTATAGCTCCTATAGGGGGCTATAATATTGCATTAACTGATCTTTTACTCTGATTGATCCATCTCCATAGGAATGGATCAATCAGTGTTTTCGGCGATTGAATGCTCAAGCCTGGATCTCAGGCTTGAAGCATTCATTAGGCGATCGGACAGCACAGGAGAAGGTAAGAAGACCTCCTCCTGTGCTACAGCTGTTCGGGATGCTGCGATTATACCGCGGCGATCCCGAACAGCTCCCTGAGCTAGCCAGGCACTTTTACTTTCGTTTTTAGCCGCGCGGCTCAGTTTTGAGCGCGCGGCTAAAGGGTTAATAGCACGTGGCATCGCGATCAGTGCCGCACGCTATTAGAGGCGGGTCCCGGCTTCACTATGATGCCGGGCCCGCCGCGATATGATGCGGGGTCACCGTGTGACCCCGCGTTATATCGCAGGACCGGGACCCAGGACGTACCCATACGTCCTGGGTCCTTAAGGGGTTAAGCAGGGGAGAGGCGGCAAACTCCGCAACCCTGCGATGTATCGTGTGTTTTAACTTTCATTTTAAAATCCCCTGCGGGGAGCCCTAAATGGCTGGAACCGAGAAGCCAATCAGGGGTCTCTATGCGGGAGATTTAAAAATGAACATTGTGAGTAGCAGGGGGGGGCCATATCTATATTAAAAGCGCTTTGGGGGGCAAGATATATAGCGCTGCGGGGGGGGGGGGGGGGGGGGGGCAGACATATAGCCTATATATCTAGCTCCCGAGTGCATTTATAATATGCCCCCTGCAGCGCATATAATATATAAATATATACCCCCCCCACCGGCACACTAATAAATATATACCCCCCCACTGGAGCATTAATAAATATATACCCCCGCAGTGCAAGTATAATGTACCCTCGCAGTGCAGCCATCTATAAACATGTCACCGCAGCGCTATATGTGAAAAGTATTCTAGCTGCAGGAGTATATGTATATAGATGCGCTGGGGGGCAGACATATAGCATTAGCTGCCCCCCCACACCGCTTCTATATACATATGCCGGCACAATGTATGAAAAGTATTTCTATCAGCAGCATCGGGCCGGCCGATGCTGCTGCTAGAATACTTTTCACATAAAGCACTGCGGTGACATATGTATATAGATGGCTGGGCTGTGAGGGTACATTATACTTGCGCTGCAGGGGGCACATTATACTTGCGCTGCGGGGGTATATATTTATTAATGCGCCAGTGGGGAGTATATATATTTATTAATGCGCCAGTGGCGGGTATATATTTATTAATGCGCTGGTGGGGGGGGTTTATTTATAAATGCGCTGTAGGGGGCATATTATCAATGCGCTGGGGGGCTAGATATATAGGCTATATGTCTACGATCAATTCCTCAGCCCCTGTACTACAACCCCCATCATGGAACAGACTCTGTTCCATAATGGGGATAGTAGTACAAACACTAATGTAGCCCTTCCCAGCTGTCTGCAGTCTCCCGCAGCCAGGAAATTACTGCTCCCATCATGGAATCAAGTCTGTTCGATGATGGGAGTGATAGTAGTTCCTCAGCACTGCAGGAGTCTGCTGATGTCCCCTCTTCAAAGCATGCTCAAAAGTAATAACTGATATTGTACACCAGGTGCAAATGGATGACAAAGGCTCATCCATCAGCCACAGACTTCAATGTTAAAAAATGGTGAATTATACTCACCGATAATTGTATTACCTGGAAGTCTCCATGACAGCACCCGGAGATTGCACCTGCCTAATTGGGACAGGAAAAACACCTGAGAGCTTAAAACCCCACCCCTTCCTCTCCATTCCCAGTGTATTATAAAGAACACCGAGTAGAAAGGAAAAGTGATCACCGAATGACCAAACCAGAAAGAAAAACCAAAGGGTGGGTATTCTGGGTGCTGTCATGGAGACTTCCAGGAAATACAATTATCGGTGAGTATAATTCACCATTTCCCAAGTCGTCTCCATGACAGCACCCGGAGATAATACCAAAGAATAGTATTCAGGGAGGGACCACAGCACTCAAGACTTTGCGTCTAAACGCCATGTCCTGATTAGAAAGAACATCTAATCTATAATGCTAGGAAATGTATGTCAATTTTTCCAAGTGGCTGTACGACAAATCTGCTCCACAGAAGCAGATGCTCTCTCTGCCCATGAAGAAGAGACTGCACGGGCAGAATGAGCCTTTAATTCAAGAGGGGATTTTTTCCCTTTGCTGAATAGGCGTCTGAGATAACCATACGGATCCATCTCGCAATAGAACTCTTGGAAGCCTTTTTCCCTTTGTGAGGACCCGCAAACTGGAGAAAAAGGTTTTTGTCTTTCCTCCAGGGACGGGAGGACTCAACATACTGTAATACTGCTCTCCTAAACAGTTGAATGATCTTTCTTGATCATTCTTAGGAGCTGAGCAGAAGGAAGGAATAACAATATCCTGGGATCTATGAAATGATGAAGATAATTTTGGTACAAAATTAGGGTCTAATTTGAGAATGATTCTATCATCTAGGACTATAAAAATAGGCTGTAAAGTAGAGAGACCCCGAATATCCCTGACTCTACGTGCAGATGTTATTGCTACCAAAAGTACAGTTTTTAAGGTAAGTAATTTGATAGAGATGGACTCTATTGGCTCAAAGGGAGCTTCAGTAAGGGCCTCAAGGACTACATTAAGGTTCCACGGAGGGTAAGATTTGTAATCCTAGGACTAAGTTTCTCAGAGGCTTCAACCCCTTAAGTACTCAGGGTTTTTCCGTTTTTGCACTTTCCTCCTTACCTTTTAAAAATCATAACCCTTTCAATTTTCCACCTAAAAATCCATATTATGGCTTATTTTTTGCGTCACCAATTCTACTTTCCAGTGACATTAGTCATTTTACCCAAAAATTCACGGCAAAACAGAAAAAAAAAAATCATTGTGCGACAAAATCGAAGAAAAAATGCCATTTTGTAACTTTTGGGGGCTTCCGTTTCTACGCAGTGCATATTTCTGTAAAAATGACCCCTTATTATTCTGTAGGTCCATACGGTTAAAATGATACCCTACTTATATAGGTTTGATTTTGTCGCACTTCTGGAAAAAATCATAACTACATGCAGGAAAATGTATACGTTTAAAATTGTCAACTTCTGACCCCTATAACTTTTTATTCTTCCACGTACAGGGCGGTATGAGGGCTCGTGTTTTGCGCTGTGATCTGAAGTTTTTAACGGTATGATTTTAGTTTTGATCCGACTTTTTGATCGCTTTTTATTCATTTTTAATGGTATAAAAAGTGACCAAAATACGCTTTTTGGGACTTTGGAATTTTTTTGCGCGTACGCCATTGACCGTGCGGTTTAATTAATTATATATTTTTATACTTCAGACATTTACGCACGCGGCGATACCACATATGTTTATTTACTTTTTTATTTACACTTATTTTCTTATGGGAAAAGGGGGGTGATTCAAACTTTTATTAGGGAAGGGGTTAAATGACCTTTATTAACACTTTTTTTTTACTTTTTTTTTTGCAGTGATATAGGTCCCATAGGGACCTATAACACTGCACGCACTGATCTCTCATCCTGATCACTGGCATGTATTAACACGCCTGTGATCAGTGTTATCGGAGCTTGACTGCTCCTGCCTGGATCTCAGGCACGGAGCAGTTATTTGCTCCCGGTGTCCTGTAAGCTGTTCGGGACGCCGCGATTTCACCACGGCAGTCCCCAACAGCCCGACTGACTAGCCGGGATACTTTCACTTTCGCTTTAGAAGCGGCGGTCAGCTTTGACCGCCGCTTCTAAAGGGTTAATACCGCACATTGCCGTAATCGGCGATGTGTGGTATTAGCCGCGGGTCCCGGCCGTTGATGAGCGCAGGGACCGACGAAATGTGATGCGGGGTCGCAGCGCGACCCCGTTCATATCGCGGGAGCCGGCGCAGGATGTAAATATACATCCTGCGTCGTTAAGGGGTTAATAAACCTAGACACCCAACAATCATCTCCTAATTTAATTTGGAAAAGAGCACTGAGGGCTGAAACCTGCACCTTTAAAGGTGTTCGGAGAAAGACCTAAGTCAAAACCATCTTGCATTAAGTATCTGAGGAATGTTAGGGGATTCAAGTGAAAAGGAAGACCCACACCAGAAAACATATTTTTCCCCAAACCTTAGAATAACTTTTACAGGTGGAAGACTTGCAACTGGCTAGTAGGGTGTTAATTACTCTTTCAGAGAAACCCTTTCTTTCTAGTAGGAGATTCTCAGTTTCCAGGCCACTAAGCTGAGGGTATGAACCTGACTGTGCTGGACTGGACCTTGGGTTAGTAGATCTGGACGAGGAGGAAACCGTATTGGATCTTCCACACTCTGATTTTAGAAGAGGAAACTAACTTCTTTTGGGCCAAAAGGGGGTATGAGGATTAACGTGCAAGAGTGGATCATCAGCTTGTGTAGTACTCTGGGTATTAGGACTATTGGGGGAAGGCTGAAAGATCATCCCAGGCTGAAAGATCATTTCTGAACTAGAGCATCCACTGCCACTGGAGAGTCTCTGGGATTCAGAGAGAAGAAACTGCTCACTTTGCGCTTCTTCCTGCTGGCAAACAGGTCTATCTGGGGTAGACCCCAGGCGTTGACTATTGACGAAAAAGCCCAGTCGGCTAGCGTCTATTCCCTCGTATCTATAAAGTGTAGCCTTAGAAAGTCTGCTCTGATGTTCCATATCCCCCTGAGATGGAAAGTACATTCTGTTCTGCTGAACAGAATATTTGACCTGACACCTACTGTAGGGCTGAGTGGCGAGGCCCCCCTTGATGACGAATGAACGTCACTGCGGTTTGTGTTGTCTGAGTAAATGAGGATGTGTCTGTCTTTGCAATAAAGTTCCAAGTCCTGTAGAGCCATCCAGATGGCTAACAACTCTTTCAAATTCCCTGACCTGTTCGCTAGAGCGGGACTCCATCTCCCTTGTACCGAAAGCTTTTCTGAGTGGACTCCCTAACCCTGAGTGCTGGCAACCGTGGTAATGATCCTGGGGTCTGTTTGATGCCAGTGTACACCCTTTACAAGATTTTGGAGGGAAAGCCACCATCTTAGCTGGGTCTTTAATTCCGATGGAAGAGAAATATTTGTCTAAGGAGGTTTGCTTTTTGTCCGATACCCCTAGAATCCACTTCTGGAGGGGTCTGGAGTGGTACTGAGCCCAAGCTACCGTCGGGATTGAAGATGTTAACAACCCTAGGACCGACCTGTCAAATCTTAGAGTACAACTTTTGAGAGTAAGAAGTAGATGAATCTGATCCTGTATCTTTTGGATCTTTTCTCTGACAAGAGAGGACTGTTGGGCTACTGAATCCAAGAGGATTCCTAAAAAGACCTTCCTGCAACTTGGTAGCAAGTCGGATTTGACTAGGTTCAAGATCCAGCCGAGATCCTGAAGGGCCTGAGCCGTTCTTTTTATATGTTCTTTTAGGTAAAGAACAGAGTCCGCCACAATCAATATGTCATCCAATAAGGTATTACCAGAATCTTCTCTTTTCTGAAACTGCCACCACCTTCGCTATCACTTTTGTAAAAATGCGTTGGGCCGAGGAAAGCCCAAAGGGCAGACAACAAATTGAAAATGGTGAACTCTTCCGTCCCACTGGATGGCGAATCTTAGAAGGGGTCTATGTGGATAGGGAGGTGGTAATACATGTACCCGAGATCTATTGTGGTTATGACTGCACTGTCTTTTATGAGATGAATGGCTGACCTCACGGTCTCCATCCTGAATTTCCTGTACGTAACTAATCTGTTTAAGGGTTTCAGATTGATGATAGTCCTGAATTTCCCCTTTGGCTTCTTGATTAGAAACAGATGGGAATAATGACCTGAACCTCTCTGGTTTCTTGGGACCTCTATGACCGCCCCTAAACTCAATAGATTATGGACCCCCTGAATGATTAGGGCTAGGGAACCTGGGGATTTGGTTATCACAAATCTTTGGGGAGGGGGAAGAGAAGAACTCTACCCTGTAACCCTCTTGGATTATGTAGACTATCCAAGGGTTGGGAATCATAGACTCCCAAATGTGGGCGAAGGATGACAATCTCGCCCCTACCGGAATGGCGTCATTGTTTACCTCCACCAGCTCTAGACTGGTTGGGGTTAAATAAGAAGCCTCTCCCTCTACCTCCTTTTCCATAGGAACAACGGCCTGTTTTACCCTTACCTCTATAGGGCTGATTAGTTTGAAAAAAGAGGCGAAAGGGGGTCTTTTTTTGGTTGATCTTTCTCTTTGGGAAAACCTTTTTTATTGTCCGAGGCTTTAGCCAGGATATTATCTAAGTCAGCTCCAAAAACAAATGGTCCATGAAATGGAAGGACGGCAAATTTATTTATATTTTTTAAAGTTTCTGAGTTGCCCATAGCAACCAGATTTTTAAGTTTCTGAGTTGCCCATAGCAACCAGATTTTTAAGTTTCTGAGTTGCCCATAGCAACCTGATTTTTAAGTTTCTGAGTTACCCATAGCACGAAGATTTTTAAATTTCTGATCTGCCCATAGCAACCAGATTTTTAAGTTTGAGTTGCCCATAGCAATCAGATTTTTTGATTGGATCTTTTGATATCCAGACGGGACCGCCTGACTTAAAGAAGAGGATTTAAAAGCCTGGATTTCAGACTGAATCATAGATCTAATATCTTTCATAATCAGGAGTTTCCTCCGAGACTAAATTGGCAACACATTTTTTACATAACGGTTTTTTGAAGACAACTGAGGATCCTTATTACAGATTACACATTTTCTACAGAAATCAAAGGAGTATCCTTTTCTCCCTAAATATAAAAGGGAGGAAAGGATCAGACAGTAATTCTGAAGGTAGGCCAGGGTATAAACTCTATAGGCCCTCATTACTCACGGTTACTCTGATCTGCACGGGTTCAACCTCAGCGGCCATGACCGGTGTAGACATCCTGGAAAAACAACTGTAGCAGCAGAATTTGCTTCGGCTGTGACAGATCGCACAATATATTCTGTGGTGGGTAACAGGACGTGCCAACTGCAGTGCTGTAGCTGGTCCCTGCGGCGTTAGCAGCGTCGTGCTTCGGTATCGGAGTGGTTTCTCTATAGAGCTTACTCCTTTAGAGTAAGCATCCTTTCAATTTCTCATGTTTCTGTATACATGGGGATTTTTTAAATCACCGCTTCTCTTTCGGCCAGGTGTGACGTTTAGACGCCATACATGAGGCCGGATGTGCGCTCCGGAGGACTCCTACGTCACCGGAAGTGACATTTTACCATCGAGTTCTCCGGTTTAGCGATGCTGCCGCTCCCCGGTCGGCACGGGACCAGAAGGCAGGACCTGAGAACCGCGGTCCGTCCCCTATCGCGTCTTCCCTGCATAAGCCCTCCTGGGTGCCGCAAGGGGAGACAGAAAAAAGAAAAATCATCTTCATCTCGGATGGGAACCGCCGGCATAAAATAGGTATTTAGCAGAAGAGAGCACTCCTGCACTCTCAGAGGTTCCTTCCCTAATCGGGACAGGAAAAACACTGGGAATGGAGAGGAAGGGGGTAGGGTTTTAAACTCTCAGGTGTTTTTCCTGTCCCAATTAGGCAGGTGCAATCTCCGGGTGCTGTCATGGAGACGACTTGGGAATGTTCATTTACCCGTTTCTTGTGACGGGCGAAAAATTAGTGCATGGCAAGTTATTTCTCCTGTCACAACTAACGGCCATTATTCATGACGGGCTATAACAGTTCTTAACGGATAATTTAAAAAATCCCATAGACTTGAATGGGATTGTGCAACGGCCGTTTAACATGGGTTTTATGACGGACGTTTGTAACGGATTACCGTATTTATCGGCGTATAACACGCACTTTTTAGGCTAAAATTTTTAGGCCAAAGTCTATGTGCGTGTTATACGCTGATACACCCCCAGGAAAGGCAGGGGGAGAGAGGCCGTCGCTGCCCGCTTCTCTCCCCCTGCCTTTCCTGGGGTCTAGAGCCCTGCTGCCGGCCCTTCTCTCCCGCTGGATATCGGCGCCGCTGCCCGTTCTGTCCCCCTGACTATCGGTGCCGGCGCCCCATTGCCAGCGCCGATAGCCAGGGGGAGAGAAGCGGCGCCGACAGCCAGGGGGAGAGAAGGGGCAGCGGCACCCATTGCCGGTGCCGCTGCCCCGTCAGTGCGCCGCGCCGTGCAGTGCATAGCAATGACGCAGGGGACGCACGCCGGAGGCCTGAAGCAGCGGGGACCCGACCCCGGCAACAGGTAATTATGCCACCGGGGATGGGGGGAGGCAACGGGGCAGCGGCGCCGGCAATGGGTGCCGCTGCCCCTTCTCTCCCCCCGGCACCGATAGTCAAGGGGACAGAACGGGCAGCGGCACCGATAGCCAGGGGGAGAGAAGGGCCGGCAGCAGGGCTCTAGACCCCAGGAAAGGCAGGGGAGAGAAGCGGGCAGCGACGGCCTCTCTCCCCCTGCCTTTCCTGGGGGTGTATCGGGGTATACACGCGCACCCTCATTTTACCATGGATATTTGGGTAAAAAAACTTTTTTTACCCAAATATCCTTGGTAAAATGAGGGTGCGTGTTATAGGCCGGTGCGTGGTATACCCAGATAAATACGGTAATTTTTATAGTGTGAAAGCAGCCTTAGATGTGTTGTGACCTTGTGTCATTTAGTGATCATCATTTCCTCCCAAAATACTTGCATAGAAACTCTACATCGGCTAATCCCCATTTATACCAACTGAGCCCTCGCCACCCGATTAAAGTATTCTTACCTTTATAAATATTTAACGTGATGTTTCTCACTGCAACTCTGACCATGTGTTCAGGATGGTTAAAGAATTTAATGGCTTCTGTGTACAGAGCAAAATCATTGGTGTGCTGGAAGGAAAAAAGCAGGAAGTATTATTATTCTTAGTAGTAGTATAGCATAAATTGTGTGTACAAAAAGTGTTTATTTAAAGGGTTATTCCGGACAAATACATCTTATCCCCTATCCAAAGGATAGGGGATAATACGTGTTATCGGGGCTGTCACGCCCCCTCCCATAGACATGAATGGAGGGGCTGTGGCGTATTGGCACAAGGGGGCGTGGCATGACATCACGTTTCCAGTCCCAGAAATACAGAAGTTTCCGAGACTGGAAAAGCAGCCACGCATAGAATGCAGGTGCTGTACAGAGATTGTGGGGGTCCCAGAGGCAGTACCCAAAGCTTACATTTTATGTCCACCTTCACAATTAAATATTTTAGGACACGTGCACATCATTTTTTTTTTTTTTTAAATCTTCATTTTAGGGATGAAATAAGAGTGTTTATTTTTTTTTTTTTTTTTTTTTTTTTTTTTTTTTTTTTTATTAAAGTTGAAATTGCAGACATGGTTTCAGGCATTTTTGTATTTGGGAGGTTTTTACCCAACATTTTTTTTAGCTGTATTGTCAAACTTGTTTTGGTTATAGCAATCTCCAAATATTCACGAAAAATTCGAAATCTGAATTCTTCAGCGACCAGTTCAGTTTGAAGTGAATTTGAAGGGCCTTTCTGTAAGAAATCCACCATAAATGAACCCCTTAAGCTGTATTCGAAAGGACATTCAGAAAGTTTGTTAACCCTTTAGGTGTTACACAGGAATTGAAGCAAAGTGGAGGAGAAAACTCAAAATCTCTATTGGTTCTTGTAGCTTTTATTTATTTATTTATTTTTTTTTACAAGAGTTAAAAGGAGAAAAAGCCCCCCAAAATTTGTAAACCAATTTCTCCCAAGTATGGAAATACCTCATATGTGGATGTAAAGTACTCTGTGGGTGCACTACAGGGCTCAGAAGTGAAGGAGCAACATTGGGCTCTTGGAGAGAGAATTTTTCTGAAATGATTTTTGGGGAAGCCAGTCACACTTAGTAAGCCCCCATGGTGCCAGAACAGCAAAAAAATAAAAAATAAAAATAAATAAAAAAAATAAAAATAAAAAACACATGGCACACTATTTGGGAAACTACACCCCTCAAGGAATGTAACAAGGGGTCCAGTGAGCCTTTACACCCCACAGGTGTTTAACGAACTTCTGTTAAAGTTGGACATGAAAATGAAAAATTTGATTTTTTTCACTAAAATGCTGGTGTTACCACAAATTTTTCATTTTCACAAGGGGTAATAGGAGAAAAATCCCCCAAAATTTGTAATCCCATTTCTTCTGAGCATGGAAATACCCCATATGTGGAGGTAAAGTGCTCACTGGTGGGGAAACACTGAGTTAGGTAATAGATCCCAACTCTGTGCTTCCCAACCAGTGTGCAGCCAGCTGTTGCAAAACTACAACTCCCAGCATGCATGGACAGCCAGGGCATGCTGGGAGTTGTAATTATGCAACAGCTGGAGGAACACAACTACAACTCCCAGCATGCCCTTTGGCTGTCAATGCTGGGAGCTGTACTTATGCAGAAGCAGCAGCATGAAGCATACAGCCTTTACCTCCTGCTGCCAATCGCTGCGGCCGCCCACCAACAACAGGTGCCCCCTCTGCCGCAGGACACTAACAGGCACCCGCTCTCGCTCTCCGGACTGAGAGCAGAACTGGTGCCATAAGTGACATCGCCCAGCAGGAACTCTGATTGATCGTCCGCTTCTGGCCACCCTTTACCACCTCACTCCTGCTGGTAAAGGGTGATTGATGGCTGTCTACACAGATCACCCTTATTGGCCACTGAAATGCTCAGTTTGCCGGGTTGGCAGATGATGAGGATGCCATTTCAGAGCTAGCAGTACTGCAGCAGGACTCTGCCTCTGACTGACTGCCAAGGGGGGGGGGGGGGGGGTTCTGCTCCAGTAAGGAAGAAGGGAGGGAGGAGTGCAGGTCTGGCCAGACAAGTACTGTTAGTGGGGGACTCAATTATTAGGGGGACAGACAGGGCGATCTGTCACAAAGACCGGGATCACCGAACAGTGTGTTGTCTTCCTGGCGCTCCAGTTCGGCACATCGCGGATCGCGTTGACAGTCTACTGGGTGGGGCTGGAGAGGACACAGCAGTCATGGTACATATTGGCACCAATGACAAAGTAAGAGGTAGCTGGAGTGTCCTTAAAAATGATTTCAGGGACTTAGGCCGCAAGCTTAAGGCAAGGACCTCCAAGGTAGTATTTTCTGAAATATTACCTGTACCACGAGCCACACCAGAGAGGCAGCGGGAGATTAGGGAGGTAAACAAGGCGCTCAGAAGCTGGTGTAGAAAGGAGGGGTTTGGGTTCATGGAGAACTGGGTCGACTTCGCTGTCGGTTACCGGCTCTACCGTAGGGATGGGCTGCACCTCAATGGGGAGGGTGCAGCTGTGCTTGGGGAGAAGATGGCTAGAAGGGTGGAGGAGTGTTTAAACTAGGGATTAGGGGGGGGGGGGGGAGAACCTACAACATAGAGGGGGAAGATAGTGTAGAGAGAGAGGGGGGACTTATTAATGTACTTGAGGATGGGGTGGAGGGAGGGGTTAGAATAGTTAATAGGGATGACATCATAGGGGAAAAAAAAAACATACACCATTGAATTGCATGTTGACTAATGCCAGAAGTCTGACAAATAAAACTGACAAACTGACAAACTGGAGTTGAGGAGGATTATAACATTGTGGGTATAACAGAGACTTGGTTGGACCATAGCTGCGACTGAGCGGTCATCATACAGGGTTATAGTCTGTTCAGGAAGAATCCGACAAAACGGAAAGGGGGAGGAGTTTGTCTTTATGTAAAGTCCAGTCTGAAGGCCGCACTGCGGAAGGATATATGAGAGGGAAACGATAATGTGGAGTCATTATGGGTAGAAATATATGGAGAGAAAAAAAAAATTCTGATAGGGGTTTGCTATAACCCCTTAAGGACCAAGGACGTACAGGTACGTCCTTGGTCCTGCTCCCGTGATATAACGCGGGGTTACACGGTAACCCCGCATCATATCACGGCGGGCCCGGCATCATAGTTAAGCCGGGACCCGCCGCTAATAGCGCGCGGCGCCGTGCGCTATTAACCCTTTAGCCGCGCGCTCAGAGCTGAGCCACGCGGCTAAAAGTGAAAGTAAAAACTGCTGGTTAACTCAGTGGGCTGTTCGGGATAGCCGCGGCGAAATAGCGCCATCCCGAACAGCTTACAGGACAGCGGGAGGGTCCCTACCTGCCTCCTCGCTGTCCGATCGCCGAATGACTGCTCAGTGCCTGAGATCCAGACATGAGCAGTCAAGCGGCAGAATCATCGATCACTGGTTTCCTATGAGAAACCAGTGATCAATGATAAAGATCAGTGTGTGCAGTGTTATAGGTCCCTATGGGAGCTATAACACTGCAAAAAAAAAAGTGAATAAAGATCATTTAACCCCTCCCCTATTAAAAGTTTGAAGCACCCCCCTTTTCCCATAAAAAAAAACCAGTGTAAATAAAAATAAACATATATAGTATCACCGCGTGCGGAAATGTCCGAATTATAAAAATATATCGTTAATTAAACCGCTCGGTCAATGGCGTACACGCAAAAAAATTTCAAAGTCCAAAATAGTGCATTAAGTGCATTAAGTCCTATCAATGCAAAAATGGTACCGTTAAAAACTTCAAATCACGGCGCAAAAAATTAGCCCTCATACCGCCCCATACGCGGAAAAATAAAAAAGTTATAGGGGTCAGAAGATGACAATTTTAAACGTATTAATTTTCCTGCATGTAGTTATGATTTTTTCCAGAAGTCCGACAAAATCAAACCTATATAAGTAGCGTATCATTTTAATCGTATGGACCTACAGTATAAAGAGAATGTGTCATTTTTACCAAAAAATGTACTACGTAGAAACGGAAGCCCCCAAAAGTTACAAAACAGCATTTTTTTTTTCAATTTTGTCGCACAATGATTTTTTTTTCCGTTTCACCGTAGATTTTTGGGCAAAATGACTAACGTCATTACAAAGTAGAATTGGTGGCGCAAAAAATAAGCAATAATATGGATTTTTAGGTGCAAAATTTAAAGAGTTATGATTTTTTAAAGGCAAGGAGCAAAAAATGAAAATGGAAAAACCCCCGGTCCTTAAGGGGATAAGCCACCAAACATAATGGAAGAGCCAGAAGATCAATTATTGAGGCAAATAAACAGGGCAGCAAATCAGAATGAGGTGATAATAATGGGGACTTCAACTATCCTGATATAAACTGGGAGACTGAGTCCTGTGAATTTCATAAAGGAAACAGGTTTCTAACTATAGCTAAAGCCAATTATCTGTCCCCAATAGCGCAGGGCCCGACCAGAGGGGGCGCCCTACTAGACTATATATTAACCAACAGACCTGACAGAGTAACTAATGTGCAAGTAGAAGGAAACCTAGGAAATAGTGATCATAATATAATACATTATAACTTGTTCTTCAATAAGGGAATCTCTCGAGGGGCCACAAAAACAATTAGCTTTAGGAAGGCAAAGTTCGATCAGCTCAATAGAAGCCTGTAACAATATAAAATGGGATAATGTCCTCAAAAACATGAATACGGACACTAAATGGGAGGCTTTTAAAAATATCTTAAATTCTCAATGTAAGATGTATATACCTTATGGGAATAAAAGGGTCAGAAATAAAAGAAAACCAATATGGATGAATAAAAATGGTAAGGGGGCAATAAATGACAAAAATAAAGCATTTAAACTACAAAAACAGGATGGCAGTGAAGAATCATTAAAAAGCTATAGAGAAAAATGTAAAATATGTCTTTAACTATATAAATAGAAAAAATGTCAAAAATGAAAGTGTAGGCCCTTTAAAAAATTATGAGGAAGAAATTATAAACGGGGATCAGGAAAAAGCAAATATATTAAACAAATTCTTCTCCACTGTATTTACCGAGGAAAATGAAATGCCAGGTGAAATACAGCGAGATAAGGTAAACTCCCCAGTACAGGTCACCTGTCTGACCCAGGAAGAAGTACAGTGCCACCTATAAAAAAATCAAAATAGACAAATCACCAGGTCCAGATGGCATTCACCCCCATGTTCTAAAAGGAATTAAGTAATAGACAGACCCCTATTTTTAATATTCAGGGACTCTATAGTAACAGGGACTGTTCCCCAGGACTGGTGCATGGCAAATGTGGTGCCAATATTTAAAAAGGGGTCAAAAAGTGACCCTGGGAAGAATTATAGACCTGTCAGTTTAACCTCGGTTGTATGCAAATTGTTTGAGGGTTTTCTAAGAGATGCTATTTTGGAGTATATTGATAAAAATAAATGCATGACCCCATATCAGCATGGCTTTATGAGGGATCGGACCTGTCAAACTAACCTGATCAGCTTTTATGAGGAGGTGAGCTCCAGCCTGGACCAGGGGCAATCGCTGGATGTCGTATTTCTGGATTTTTCCAAAGCATTTCATAAGGTTCCACATAAAAGGTTGGTGCATAAAATGAGAATGACTGGGCTGGGGGAGAATGTGTGTAAGTGGGTAAGTAACTGGCTCAGGGATAGGAAACAGAGGGTGGTTATTAATGGTAGTTATTCTGATTGGGTGACTGTAACTAGTGGGGTACCACAGGGGTCCGTCTTGCGTCCTGTCCTATTTAATATATTTTTTAATGACCTTGTAAAGGGGTTAAATAGCAAAGTAGCAATCTTTGCAGATGATACCAAACTCTGTAAAGCGGTAAACACTATAGAGGACAGTGCACTGTTACAAATGGATCTGGATAGGTTGGAGGTTTGGGCTGGGAAGTGGCAGATGAGGTTCAACACTGATAAATGTAAGGTAATGCACATGGGGAAGAAAAATCTGGGCTGGGATTATGTATTAAATGGAAGAACACTTGGGACGACTGACATGGAAAAGGACTTGGGAGTCTTAGTTAACAGTAAATTTAGCTGTAGTGACCAGTGTCAGGCAGCTGCTGCCAAGGCAAATACAATTATGGGGTGCATCAATAGGGGCATAGATGCCCACGACAAAGAAATAATTCTACCGCTGTACAAATCACTATTCAGACCACACATGGAATACTGTGTACAGTACTGGGCACCAGTGTACAAGAAAGATATAGTGGAGCTGGAGAGGGTTCAAAGACGGGCAACCAGAGTAATACGGGGAATGGGAGGACTTCAGGACCCGGAGAGATTATCAGAATTAGGGTTATTTAGTTTAGACAAAAGAAGGCTTAGGGGAGATCAAATAACCATGTATAAATATATCAGGGGACCGTGCAGAGATCCCTCCCATGATCTATTTATACCCAGGACTGTATCTATAACAAGGGGGCATCTTCTACGTTTAGAGGAAAGAAGGTTTCTACACCAGCACAGACGGAGGTTCTTTAAAGAGCACCTGTCATCAACTAAACTTTCCCTAATCCCCCTGCCCATCTGTCCCTTACTGTAACTAAGCCTATCCCTGTGTTTATTGTGGGTGTAAACCACATGTAAATACCTTTATATATTCAGCTTCGGCAGCTCAGGAGCGCTCTTTCACAGAGGAGCGGAAGGAGGCGTGTCCCGGCAGGCGTGACGTCACATGAAGCCAGGCTGGGACTGCTGCTTAAGCCCTCTTCTTGTATTCTGCGCTCCCTCCCAAGAGCGCGAATACAAGCACTGTACAGGGGAAGTATGTATGAGGTGAGATTTCCGAACCCGTGAGAAAACCGAACCGCTCCTCCCCTCAGCTCTTCGAAGTTTTCCGAGCTAGAGCGAGGAGGAGCGAGGGCAGAGCCCGAGCTCGCAGCACGTCTGCAGTATATAATTAAGCCACGCCCCATTAGGTTCGGAAATCTTACATGTAGGATGCAGCTCTACATTACACAGGCAGACACAGCAGGGGGAGAGCGAGGACTACACAGCCCCTCCCCCCTGCTGTGTCTGCACAGGAGTAAGACATCATCTACCACGGGAGGGGGAAAGGAAAACACAGAGCGGGGGGAGGGGAGAGAAGATGTAGGTGTACAGCTCCTTCACATCCCCCTGCTCTGTCTTGGAGGAGGTAAATCTGCACGGTCAGAATAAGTCACAGCAGGGGAGAGAGGACGTACATGACAGCTCCCTTATGACTATGTGTGATGGAGGATACATGACAGCTCCCTAATGACTGCTATGTGTGATGGAGGATATACTGCACAGCTCCCTAATGACTGCTATGTGTGATGGAGGATATACTGCACAGCTCCCTAATGACTGCTATGTGTGATGGAGGATACATGACAGCTCCCTAATGACTGCTATGTGTGATGGAGGACATACATGACAGCTCCCTAATGATTGCTATGTGTGATGAGGATACATGACAGCTCCCTAATGACTGCTATGTGTGATGGAGGATACTGCACAGCTCCCTAATGACTACTATGTGTGATGGAGGATACATGACAGCTCCCTAATGACTGCTATGTGTGATGGAGGATACATGACAGCTCCCTAATGACTGCTATGTGTGATGGAGGATACTGCACATCTCCCTAATGACTGATGTGTGATGGAGGATACTGCACAGCTCCCTAATGACTGCTATGTGTGATGGAGGATACTGCACAGCTCCCTAATGACTGCTATGTGTGATGGAGAATATATTGCACAGCTCCCTAATGACTGCTATGTGTGATGGAGGATATACTGCACAGCTCCCTAATGACTGCTATGTGTGATGGAGGACATACATGACAGCTCCCTAATGACTGCTATGTGTGATGGAGGACATACATGACAGCTCCCTAATGACTGCTATGTGTGATGGAGGATACATGACAGCTCCCTAATGACTGCTATGTGTGATGGAGGACATACATGACAGCTCCCTAATGACTGCTATGTGTGATGGAGGGCATACATGACAGCTCCCTAATGACTGCTATGTGTGATGGAGGATACATTACAGCTCCCTAATGACTGCTATGTGTGATGGAGGATACATGACAGCTCCCTAATGACTGCTATGTGTGATGGAGGATATACTGCACAGCTCCCTAATGACTGCTATGTGTGATGGAGGACATACATGACAGCTCCCTAATGACTGCTATGTGTGATGGAGGATATACTGCACAGCTCCCTAATGACTGCTATGTGTGATGGAGGACATACATGACAGCTCCCTAATGACTGCTGTGTGTGATGGAGGATACTGCACAGCTCCCTAATGACTGCTATGTGTGATGGAGAATACATGACAGCTCCCTAATGACTGCTATGTGTGATGGAGGATACTGCACAGCTCCCTAATGACTGCTATGTGTGATGGAGGATATACTGCACAGCTCCCTAATGACTGCTATGTGTGATGGAGGATACATGACAGCTCCCTAATGACTGCTATGTGTGATGGAGGATACATGACAGCTCCCTAATGACTGCTATGTGTGATGGAGGATATACTGCACAGCTCCCTAATGACTGCTATGCGTGATGGAGGATATACTGCACAGCTCCCTAATGACTGCTATGTGTGATGGAGGATACATGACAGCTCCCTAATGACTGCTATGTGTGATGGAGGACATACATGACAGCTCCCTAATGACTGCTATGTGTGATGGAGGATACATGACAGCTCCCTAATGACTGCTATGTGTGATGAGGATACATGACAGCTCCCTAATGACTGCTATGTGTGATGGAGGACATACATGACAGCTCCCTAATGACTGCTATGTGTGATGCAGGACATACATGACAGCTCCCTAATGACTGCTATGTGTGATGGAGGATACTGCACAGCTCCCTAATGACTGCTATGTGTGATGAGGATACATGACAGCTCCCTAATGACTGCTATGTGTGATGGAGGATATACTGCACAGCTCCCTAATGACTGCTAAGTGTGACGAGGATACATGACAGCTCCCTAATGACTGCTATGTGTGATGGAGGATACATGACAGCTTCCTAATGACTGCTATGTGTGATGGAGGACATACATGACAGCTCCCTAATGATTGCTATGTGTGATGAGGATACATGACAGCTCCCTAATGACTGCTATGTGTGATGGAGGATACTGCACAGCTCCCTAATGACTGCTATGTGTGATGGAGGATATACTGCACGGGCTGGGGATGGGGGGCGATTTCTGTGTGTGAGGAGACATACTACACAGACTGGGGATGTATAGACTGCAGGGGAATAAATATCATACTGGGGATGATGTCTATGTGAGGGGACTCCTGAATGAATGAATGGCACATGCTGGGAGTTGTAGTCCCCGTTATAGGTGTATGCTAGTGGGGAATGCTGGGAGTTGTAGCCCCTGTTATGTGTGTGTGTATGCTAGTGGTTCCCAACCAGGCAATGCTGGGAGTTGTAGTCCCTGTCATGTGTGTGTGTATGCTAGTGGTTCCCAACCAGGGAATGCTGGGAGTTGTAGTTTTGCAACACTTGGAGGCACCCTGGTTGGGAAACACTGGTATATGCCCTGTATCGGTGTGGTGAACTACAACTCTCAGGAGACTACAGAGGCAGCATGCTGGTGTTCTACCATAGACTGAAGACTCCTGAATGACACATGCTGGGAGTTGTAGTCCCTCTTGTGTGTGTAGGCCAGTGTTTTCCAACCAGGGCTGAGTTATATTAGTTTGCTGTGTATAACGCTGTATGTATATTATATATATATATATATATATATATATATATATATATATATATATATTAGTGTGCTGTGTATAACGCTGGGTATATATATATATATATATATTAGTGTGCTGTGTATAACGCAGGTTTCCTCGGGCTGCAAGGGGAACTGCACGGGCTGGCTTCTGCTTTTTCATGGGGTGTTCATTAGCCCCATAAAGAGGACATAGAAATGCATGGGGTTTGTACAGGACATGAACATCACTGTATGAACCCTGTGCATTTCTAGGTCAGCGTTCATACAGGGAAGCAGAGATGCACGGGGTTCATACAGGGAAGCAGAGATGCATGGGGTTCAAACAGGGAAGCAGAGATGCACGGGGTTTGTACAGTGGTCTCTAAATTGTGGCCATTAAGATCTTGCATAACTACAACTCCCAGCATGCACGAACAGCAAATGGCTTTCAGGGCATGCTGAGAGTTGTATATGCGTACCTCCAGCTGTTGCATCTCTACAACTCCCAATATGCCCTTCGGCTATCAGTTCATGCTGCAAGTTGTAGTTTTGCGACAGCTGGAGGCACACTGGTGGGTAAGCACTCAGTTAGGTTCTGTTACTCATAGTTATCACTGTGTTAGGCTGGGTTCACACCACGTTTTGTTAAATACGGTTCCCGTATACGGCTGGGGGGGGGGCTTAATCGCAGCGCCCGCACTCAGCCGTATTCGGCAATCGTATTTAATATATGTCTATGAGCCGACCGGAGTGAACAGCAACCTCCGGTCGGCTTAGTTTTCGGCCGTATGCGGTTTCCCTACCGTAGGCAAAAACGCGGTCGACCACGTTTTTGCCTGCGGTCAGGAAACCGCATACGTCCGAAAACAAAGCCGACCGGAGGCTGCGGTTCACTCCGGTCGGCTCATAGACATGTATTAAATACGGTTCCCGAATACGGCTGAGTGCGGGCGCCGCGATTAAGCCCCGCCCCCCCTCCTCCCAGCCGTATACGGGAGACGTATTTAACAAAACGTGGTGTGAACCCAGCCTTATCTGTGGTGTTACAAAGGACTGCAGGTCACATAGACTACATTATCTGTACTCAGTTATTGAAAGGTTGTATCAGGGCATGCTGTGAGTTGTAGTTAGTGAAAGCCTGCTCTAGAGTTCTCCTTTATTATTGTTTTATTCTCTTTCTTTCTTATCGCCTTCTTCTCGTTCTCAGTCTCCTCAAGGTTGTGTTCCTAATAAGTTACATTTCCTGTAACTAAAGTTGCTTGCTAAAGAATTTCACTATCTGCTAATTGGCGCTATGTACCCTGGGAAGAAGTGTGTAAAATCAAAACAATTATATCACCTTTTAGATGTGTCCACATTTTTATTGGTCAATGTAAAGACGCTTTTTGCTCATGGCCACATTTTAATTGGTCAATGTAAATACACCCTTTTGCCCTTTTTATACTGATGCTTAATGCAATAAAGTTAGAGTGTGTTCGCCATACTTGTCTGTTATCTTTTCCTATGAGGGATACACTCTCCTGGTACCAGAGAAGGTGACACAAACCAAGGTAGAACTAAGGCACTATATGCCAGGGGTATATAGTGAGGAGATGCAGATCCTTTCAGTTATCACTGTTATCTGTGCTGTTACATAGGACTGCAGGTCACATCTACTACATAAGATGCTTTTTGGCTGGTCGCGTGTGGAAGTTCTGGTGGCCAGGGGTGGAGGGTTGGGATGGGGGCGCCAAAATGGAGCTCCGCTTGTGTAGGCAGAATTCCTTGCAGCGGCCCTGGCTGTCTGGCATCATTATATGACAGTGGTGCCCAAACTGTGGCCCTCCAGATGTTGCAAAACTAAAACTCCCAGCAGGCCCGGACACCCATGCTGGGAGTTGTAGTTTTTCAAGATCTGGAGGGCCACAGTTTGGACACCACTGTTATATGGGCATTTATATCAATTATGTGAACTTTTTTCAGTTCATCCCCTGCCCCCTAAAATGTCTGTGCATGTCCATGATCATTACTCATTTCTCAAAGATTATTATTTTTTATTACTTATAGTTAAAAAAATAAGAGCTCGATCAGAGCCAACAAAAGTAGTGCCGCACTCTCTCCTCAGACCATCAGCGCTGCACTAAAAAGTCAATGCTGATTGCTGGACAAATATAATGTGAGGGTCGGGAGAAGAACCAGGGGAAGGAGCTATTACAGTGACAGAAGTAAGATGACACCACAGAGCAGGGAGAGGATACAATGTATAAGATAACAGGTGCTGAGTGGCGGGGGAGGTGGTGTAGGCTTGTAGCTCACAGTGATGCTCATGCATGATTGACAGGCACTGAACTTCCTAGGAAAAGACCAGACCCTCAGCATTAGTCCTAAGAGCTGTACATTTACTATGAAAAGTATAGGATGCTGCTTGCAGACCAGGGATAGAAGAGTGACCTCTAGTGGCCAAAAGTATAAAATGAAAAAACTGGTATAAATCTTAATATTTTTAAATGAAGATATATTACAATATGTCTTCATTAATGATTAGGAACAACCTATTAAAAGTTTTTGTTGATGACAGGTGCTCTTTAATGTAATTCTCTGTCTGAGGAGGTGGTCATGGTGAACTCTGTAAAAGAGTTCAAAAAGGGGCTTGATGGATTTATGGAGAATAATAACATCACTTGTTCTGTATACTAGATTTATAGGGACAGAAGGTTGATACAGGGATTTATTCTGATGCCATATTTGGAGTCGGGAAGGAACCTTTACCTGTAGTATGTGGGTTTTCTGCCTTCCTCTGGATCAACTCAGTAGGGACTCGTTAGGGTTATAGGTTGAACTTGATGGACTCTGATCTTTTTTCAAACTTATGAACTATGTAACATCTGGAGGGCCACAGTTTAAGACCACTGCATTAGATTTTCCTCAGCAGATTTCATTTGGATGACAGTATTCACACACCTGAGATTCCAAGGATCGGATTTAAAGGGGTACTCCGGTGCTTAGACATTTTATCCCCTATTCAAGGATAGGGGATAAGATGTCTGATCGCAGGAGTCCCGCTGCTGGGGACCCCCGGGATCATGCACGCGGCACCCCGTTTGTAATCAGTCCTCGGAGCGTGTTCCATCCGGGTCTGATCACGGACGACCACAAGGCCGGCGGCATGTGACGTCACGCTCCAACCCTCAATGCGAGCCCACGGGAGGGGGCGGATAGCTGTCACACCCCCTCCCATAGGTTTGCATTGAGGGGCGGAGCGTGACGTCACACGTCACCGGCCTTGTGGTCGTCCGTAATCAGACTGATTACAAACGGGGTGCCGCGTGCATGATCCCGGGGGTCCCCAGCGGCGGGACTCCCGCGATCAGGCATCATATCCCCTATCCTTTGGATAGGGGATAAGATGTCTAAGCACCGGAGAACCCCTTTAAGTCAGCCAGGTCTTTCGATAATGTGAAGATAACATTCTTACTAAGAGTGGCAACATAAATGAGAGGAATGTTGGTCAAACAAGAAGTTTTTGTTATGCCTAACAAAGTAATCCGTATGGGACACCAACTCTCTCTCTCTCTGCCAGCAGATGATGTGGAAGACATAGATCGGCCTAACTTAACCCCTTAAGGACCAGGGGTTTTTCCACTTTCATTTTTTCCTACTTACCTTTAAAAAATCAAAACTCTTTCAATTTTGCACCTAAAAATCCATATGATGGCTTATTTTTTGCACCAGCAATTCTACTTTGTAAAAATGTCAGTCATTTTACCCAAAAATCTACGAAACGGCAAAATTGAAGAAAAAACACGATTTTGTAAAATTTTGGGGGCTTCCGTTTCTACACAGTACATATTTCGGTAAAAATGACACCTAATCTCTATTCTGTAGGTCCACGATTAAAATGATCCCCTACTTATATAGGTTTGATTTTGTCGTACTTCTGGAAAAAATCATAACTACATGCAGGAAAATGTATACGTTTAAAATTGTCATCTTCTGACCCCTATAACTTTTTTATTTTTTCGCGTACGGTGCATTATGACGGCTCATTTTTTACGCCGTGATCTGAAGTTTTTAGTTTTTGTTTTGATCTGACTTTTTGATCGCTTTTTATAAATTTTTTCATGATATAAAAAGTGACCAAAAATACGCTATTTTGGAATTTAGAATTTTTTGGGGAATACGCCATTGACCGTGCGGTTTAATTAACGATATATTTTTATAATTCGGACATTTTCGCACACGGCGATAGGGGTGTGAATCGCCAAGAATTTGGCGATACGATTCGAATCGCGATACCAGTGTGGCGATTCAATATATCCCGATATATATCGCGATACCGTCTAGGTGACAATACATCGCGATATATCCCGATTCTGTCTAAAAAACAATGTCTTTTACACTTTTATTAAAACTTTATTTTTATTTTATTTTTTTATACACTTTATTAGTCTTTTAGGAATCATTAGATTCCTCAGACAGCTGAATAGAGTTCTATTGAACTCCATTGATCTGCGATCCATTGATAGAGCCTGGTCCAGCCAGGCTCTATCAATGACAGAGCCACGGAGAGCAGGGAAGCAGAGGTAAGCCCTCCGGCTACCTCCATTGTGGATCGCTCGCTCGCGATCGCGCTGCGGGGGGGCGATCCACCCCACTAGCCCACCAGGGAGCATTCACAAATCCCTTTAGACGCCGCTGTCAGCTTTGACAGCTGTGATTTAAAGGGTTAATAGCCAGCCGCGGCGATCGACGAATGCTGGCTATTAGCATCAGCCCCCGGCTACTGAGAACAGCCGGGGGCTGCAGAGTATGGAGCGGGCACGAGTCAGGAGCCCACTCCATACACACTGGAGAGCACCGCATGCTGGATATTAGCGGCGGTGATGCATCAGCGGCCCCCGGATACTGAAATCAACCGGGGGCCGCAGAGTATGGAGCGGGCACGAGTCGGAGCCCGCTCCATAAACCCAGAGCGACGCTGCGTCAGATCCGGCTGACAAAATGTGGAACTTGTATCTCCTGATGCCCGGGACATGCTGTTTGGGCGTAAGAAGATACAAATTCCACATCACTAAAAGAATTGATTCAAAAATATTTTGAATCGATTCAGTATTGGCAAGTGAAAAATCGCGATAATCGCGCAAAGAGATTTTTTCTTACATCCCTACATGGCGATACCACATGTTTATTTTTATTTAAACAGTTTTAGTTTTTTGTTTTTTATGGGAAAAGGGGGGTGATTCAAACTTTTATTAGGAAAGGGGTTAAATGATTTTTATTCTTTTTTTCCCCACTTTTGCCCCATTTTTTGCCCCATAGGGGGCTATAACACTGCACACACTGATCTTTTACATTGATAAATGATTCTGCCGCTTGACTGCTCATGCCTGGATCTCAGGCACTGAGCAGTCATTCGGCGATTGGACACCAGAAGGCTGGTAAGGAGACCCTCCTCGTGTCCTACAGCTGTTCGGGATGCCCCGATTTCTCTGGGGCAGTCCCAAACAGCCCCCTGAGCTAGCCGGGGGTAGTTTAGTTTAACTTTAGATGCGGCGATCAACTTTGAACACCACGTCTAAAGGGTTAATAGTGCGCGGCACCACGATCAGTGCCATGTGCTATTAACCACGGGTCCCGGCTGTTGATAGAGCCCGGGCCCGACCTGCTATGACGTGTGGCCCCGCGTTATAGAAAGGGAAAGGAACCAGGACGTACAGGTACGCCCTTGGTCCTTAACAGGTTAATGTCTATATGAAGCTTAGCATACCTGTCAGATCCCACAAAAGAACGAAACTGTTATATGTTACTTGGTACCTCATCCTGATCATGTACATGTAATTTTTATGTTTAGATCACCTATATTTTACTAAAAAAATTGCATATTAATGCTGCTCAATGTCTTTTTAATTTCACCAAAGGGAGGGGTCGTGCCCTTCTCTTGCCTGAACTATGATGACTCCTCCCCTCCCTCACTCTGCTAACTCACTGCTCTGGGGGAGCCAGCCTGGCAGCCCTGCTCTGTAACCCTTTCCTCTCTGATTTTATGCTAAACACACACACCATGATTATTGGAGATTGCCTGTACTCTACCACCAAATACAATATGGTGAGTGGATACCTTACATCTTCCTATGTCATTCATGTTTATCATACATTTGCAATCCCGTAATACTGGGACTTGTGTTTGGATAACTCTTTTTTGCAGCAGTGTGGCCTTCAGCTGTGTGCCTACAGCTTTTGCCCATTTACGATTCCCAGCATGCCCAGACATCCTTTGACTGTCCAGGCATGCTTGGAGTTGTAGTTTTGCAACAGCTGGAGACACATGTTTGGTAAAACTGTGTTACAGCAGTGTTGCTACAGGCTGTGTTCCTCCTGCAGCCTTGTCAATCAGCCATCTCGTGTCCATGACCCTTGGACACTATCATGCTTCTGTAGCACTCTGTAGCACTCCGAGTGTCCGAGGAAGTATGGGGACCCCTTGTGGTGGGATTTTCAAAGGCAATTTTCTTTAATAAAATGTGATTTAAAAAAAAAAAAAAAAGAAGTATATTAGAAAAACTATAGTTCTGCCAAGATGTACAACATATAAAGTTTTTACATCTGACAGTGCCCATTTAAGCTTATACTGGGTTTATACTAGGTGACTGATAAAACTTAAAAAGTAAGGGCTCATTCACATTGCCTCTGGGCTCAGTTATAAAGAGCTCTGTCTGCAAGTCCGTTGGAATTCCACTAAACTCTGGTAAATTACCAGATCCCCAACGGACCCCATTTAAGTCAGTGGGATCCATCGGGACCCGGTGGTAACCTGGTGAAGTCCATTGTGCTCCAACCTGTTTTTGGGACCGTTCGGGACAGAGCACAACAGCAATGTGAACTTTGACATGTTGTTTAGACAGTCAAAAGTCATGATCGCACCGGGTCCTAGGAGTTTTAAGTGCGTAGTAACATGTCCCTCTCTCCCCGTCTGTCAGTCATATCTGACCTTTTCTCTCCATAAGTCTAAGGAGAGAAAAGGTTGGATCTTTCTGCAGGCCAAGGAGTGAAGTGTGCACTTCCCCGGCTTATAACTAGCAATTGCAGAGTGGCTCAGTAGTGGGACCCAGTGCAATCAAAGCTTTTAACATAACTGGGTAACATATCTAAAGTTGTTGTTTTTTTAAATTTTTTTTTATTTATATATTTTTTTAATGACAGTAATGCTTTAAAGTTGAAGCCATTGATGAATAAAATAAACTATACAGAGAGCAGGGATGAATGAAGAACACGTTTATATGAAATCTCGATGCTGTGGATTACGTTAGGTTCCCTTTTTTTTTTCTTTTTTGGCTCTCCAATTGAACTAAACAGAGGGCAGTGGTGGGAGTTTTTCAGTCAGTCACCCACTGAATCCAAAGACAACAAACTTAAAACCTAAACATGGCCAGACTGGAGAATACAGATAAAGTGAGATATCTGTTGCCCAACAGCAATTAACAGGATGAAATATTTGTAAAAAGAAAAAAACAAAGCAAATCAAATCTGCGTGTATAAATGGACATCTAGAAAGGATGATGGGTGTTCATTTCAGTTCTTGAGCCAACGTTGCAGAAAAGTAGCGCTTACTGCCATCATGTGATGGTACTTCAGAGCACACTACTATACTGAAGCTGACCACACACACAATATTTTGTTTTGTCAGAAAGTGAAAGACAGCTTATGGGATACTTGATGGAAGCTTATGGGATATTGCATGAACTGTAATGAATGCAGCAATAACCCTATCTATAACTGAGTATGTCATTAAAGGGGTACTCCGGCCCGAATACATCTTATCTCTATGGGAGGGGATGTGACAGCCGTCCCCAGCGGTGGGACCCCCGCGATCAGACATCTTATCCACTATCCTTTGGATAGGGGATAAGATGTCTGATCGCGGGGGTCCCGCTGCTGGGGACGGCCGCCACGTCCCCTCCCATAGACTTCCATTGAGGGGGGAGGGACGTGATGTCACACGGGGCGGAGTCATGAAGGATTCTATTGTGGCACTTGTAATCTGCTGCAGGCATCCCCCATTGTATGCATTTTTATGCTGGGGATCGCCCATAGCAAAGGACTGCAAGGGCAGGATCTGCTCCTCCAGCATAAATGCACAATTGCATTTGGGGTTGAGCACCTCCAGCCATTTGAAACCCCGTCTTTGTTGTTGTTTACCTAAGGCGATATTTAGCGAAAAAAGCAGATGAGGTGGCACTCGTCGTTTTCAGTAAAAACTGTTTATGTAAAGCCAGCAAGCACCTCCAGAGATTGAAAACCTATTCTTTACTTAGAAACTGTGCGGATCATGATCTTGAGCTCGACACATAAAAAAGACATGTAAAGCATCTGCATAACCTAGTGAGTAACATAGAAACATTTTTTTTGTTTTCTGGGATATGACAGGTATGCGTTAAAGCTGATCTCCTGCTGGCAAACAAGGTGGAATACTAGCAATCCCATTTATGTACATAACATTACTTAGATGTAGGAACTACCCTTCAGGGATTTACTGGTAGGTGTGGGGAGGTGTTCATGTACTACAGTGTTCTCACCTCATTGTAGAAGAAATGGACAGTATGGCTGTTGAGTTTCACAGAAAGCGTCTTTAGGAAGCAGATGTAATATCCCATGATCTCCTCATCAGAAAAGTCAAACTTGTGAACAATGATGGAATTTACATGATTATTAGACAGCAAATAATCTGGTGGGAGAAAGACAAGGACAATATATAAGAGATATACATTGCAGTGTCCAAGATTATCAAAATCACAGAATTCACAGGTGAGCTACACCCCTTAGACCAGTGTTTCCCAACCAAGGTGCCTACAGCTGTTGTAAAACTACAACCCCCAGCATGCCCGTACAGCCTTCCTAGTTTTGCAAAACCTGGAGGCACCCTAGTTATGAAACACTGGTCTATATAGAGAGTCATCCTGTGAAGCCGGAGCACTGAAGCGTACATACTTAAGTAAAAAAAAAAAAATTAAAATAAATGATATCCGGTTCAACCATAAGGTTAGCCAAAGAGGGTATGGCATGATAAAATTAGTGCAACTCACTGTTAGACATTTTAGGTGTCTTAGGCTTGGTTCACACTAAGTTTTTGCCCCCATTAATCATATCTGTCGGCATCCTGCAAAAAACGGGATGCTGACATATACTGTTAACGGGAGCAGCAAACTCCATTTACTTCTATAGCTGAGCAGAGTCACCTAACACATCTGCTATTTTAGGTGGACTCAAAAAAGTCCCAAAAGGAGTCACGAGGTGTCTCTGTTCGGCCATAAATGAGAATGGGTCTGCTGTTCCCATTTACAGTATACGTTCGTTTTCAGCGGAATGCTGACGGATACAATAAATGGGAGCAGAAATACAGTGTGGACCTATCACTGCTGTACATTTACTTCTCAACATAAAAATTGCAACATTCCAGGAGTGTTTGGAGTTGTAGTTTTGCAACAGCTGGAGGCACCCTGGACAGCAGAACATACCGGCGCTAGCACTGCTCGGAAATGCGCCATCTCGTAGACGGCAATGCATTTTCCGCAGAAAGAATAAACATGACTATTCTTTCAGCTGACACCGGTATTTGAATTTCTGCGCCAAAGGTTTCTGGCCTGGAAATTCTGCTACTTGAACAGCGCAGTAGAATCCCATTGAAATCAATGGACTCTGTTGCTCTGGAATTCCGCATGGAAATTCCATTGTATGAACACAGCCTCAGCATGAGGTCCAATTTTTCAGCGAACATTTTGACTTGCTTCACGCACCATAATGTGTGCCAAAAAACACACACAGTAGGCTCCCCTTTGTTTTTAATGGGAACAGGCACCATTTAAACATTTAACTTTTGTTGGTGTAAGATATGTCACTTAATCCTAGTATATTCCACACAGAAAGTAGGTAGAGGAATGCCCTTTGTGGATTAGTCTCCATGTATGGATCTCGGCTGTGTAAATGATAAAAATACAAAATAGAGTCAAGAGAGACAAATTAGTTGCAGAAATTCCATGCAATCCTCAGTATTGGAAAAATATGCAATGTGCACAACAAAATAACATGAATGCTTATGCAGAATTATAAAACTATATCCCCTCCCCTTATCCCCTTACACCCTTCACTTCAATTCCCTGGTTGGACTTGATGGACGTATGTCTTTTTTCAACCATACTAACTATGTAACTATGTAACATACCCTTAGCAGGAGATTTATCAAAATCTGTGCAAAGAAAAAGTTACCCAGTTGCCCATAGCAACCAATCAGATTGCTTCTTTAATTTTGCAGAGGTCTTGTTAAAAATGAAAGAAGTGATCTGATTGGTTACTATGGGCAACTTTTCCTCTAGACAGGTTTTGATAAATCTCTCCCTTAATGTTTAGTAATTTAACACTACCCGTATTTATCGGGGGTCGGCCTATAACACGCACCCTCATTTTTCCAAGGAAATTTTGGTAAAAAAGTTTTTTTTTACCAAAATATCCTTGGAAAAATGAGGGTGCGTGTGTGTGCAGGTGTACCTCGATAAACTGTTTCTGGCGGCTTCTGCAGTTCAATGATTTAAAGCTTTAAATCATTGACGTGCAGTGGCTTCTGTGGGGCCAGAGTGCCGCTGCTCTATTCCCACCCCGTCACCGGTTTTATAGTTAAATATCCTGCCGCCACGGCCCAATTCCATCCCCGTTCCCGGTTTTATAGTTAAATATCCCGCAGCCGTCACTGCCCAATTCCCTCCCCGTCCCCGGTTTTATAGTTACATGTGCCCTGGGGACTGCTGTCCTTCATGCTCCGGCGGCCTCCTGACCTGTCACTGTGCGCCACGCACTGACTGACAAGTGATGTTGTGCTGAGGACGTCACTCGTCACTACGCAGCGCACAGTGACAGATCAGGAGACCGCCGGAGCATGAAGGACCGCAGTCCCCAGGGCACATGTAACTATAACACCGAGGACGGGGAGGGAATTGGGCAGTGGCGGCGGGATATTTAACTATAAAACCGGGGACAAGGAGGGAATCTGGCAGTGGCAGCGGCGGGACATATAGCTATAAAACCGGGGACGGGGAGGGAATAGGGCAGTGGCAGTGGGTACTCTGGCCAGGCAGAATGATGTTGCATTTCCCATTCAGCAACTACTGTTCGTGTGTGTAGCTTACTTTTAAGAATCAGAAAACTCCATTATCTCCAGTATATACTCCCGACTTCACATTCTACATATAGTAAGTCAGATAGTATTTGTATTACATTGTGCACTGTGTATCATCTTGCATTGTCAGAAGAGTAACTTACATAAAGAGGTTTCATGATTTATATTCTCAAACAGCATGTTCAGTGTCTGAAGAAGCTGCCCGCAGACGTAACGGCCGGATTTCTGTCGAAGTATGTTTAGGAAGAAGACAAACATGTTTTTCTCCAGAAAGAAGCTGTAACATAAGAGTTCACACAAAACCCAGAAAAGTCAAACTTTAGTATTAACTCAAATAGAACACAAGGTGTTGCAGATTTAAAGAGTACCTTACACCAAATAAAACTTAATATTTAGTGTTCCTTGTGTAATCAGCAGACACTTTCCCATTCACTTGCTTTTAAAATTATCAACATAAATATGATGAAAATGTAATAGAAAAAACGGCCACTAGGTGGCTCTGTTCTGTTCCCTGCCACAATTAATACAGTGAGTTCGGTCTCCTCCTGGCCTGGTAGGAGTCCGAACTCAAGGAGTGTTTCTCTGCACTGAGCTTGATTGTCAGCTGCACAGAAAGTGAAAGCTCCACAGATTCTCACAGAAAGCTGCACAGACTGACAGCTGCAGGAGAGCCTCAATGATAGCAACAAAGACTGAAACATGCACAGAGCTTGAGGTCTTCTATTTATCACAATGCTGCAACAATGAGCAACAGGCTTCAGTGATGTCATGCCTGCTGGGAAACACCCACTTTCTCCTGCAGGGAAATTGCACTATGTGAGCAAGAATAAAGATATGATAAACAGCTTTTTAAAGCTCTTAAAGGAGTACTCTGGTGCAGAGTACTCCTGCTCCGTCCTGCCCGGGCTGCAAAAAAAATGAAAATAAACCATCTCTCACCTTCCTGGGTTCCCGCGGAGCGCCACTAGAGCTAATCAGTCCTCCGGTCCATCTTCTTCATACTACCGTGTGTAACGAAGCATCACATGGCGCTCGACCCATAATAGGCTGAGCGCCATTTTCATTTATTTTTTAAGCCCGGGCAGAACGGAGCAGGAGTACTCTGCACCAGAGTACTCCTTTAAAAAGTTTTTAAGGGCAGAAGGGGTGTTCGGAGTAGTTAGGGATCATTGCCTGAGGTAGTTGAGAGCAGTTTATTTGGCGACAGGTACTTTTTAATAGGGATCGACCGATACTGATTTTTTAGGGCCGATACCGATAATCTGTGACCTTTCAGGCCGATAGCTGATAACTTATACCGATATTCCGGTATAAGTTAACGGCTATTTACATATCGTAAAGCAAGGTAATTGCCGATACCGATAATGTCCAAAATCGTGAATATCGGCCGATAATATCTGCCAAACCGGTCCCTACTTTTTTTTATAAATATTCTACTGAGTTGGAAAGGAGTTACCCAGCTTTATAAAATAAATGGCTTATCCTCAGGATATGAACCAACATTATATTGGCCCCTTCAAACAGCTGATCAGTGGGGGTGCTGGATGTCGAACACTGACCAATCTAATATTCATGGCAAATGCAAGAAAGAGTTTGAAGAGCTGGCGCTACCACACCATGTGTACACTCCCTAACTCTAACAGTGAAACAAACACTTTGTTGGGGCATAAAAGGGTAAGCAGCATAAGGCTTAAGTTCCTGATGGGATCGACTTTGTTAGGGATGCTACCCTGTGCACAGGATTTTAGGATTATGGTAAGTTTAATAAGAACAAATATTTTTCTGATCCCCCATTGTAACATCACCGAACTGGATACGCCCACCCTGAAACCTACATTACAGACACAGCAGATGGAGTAAGACTGTTCCCATGTACTTTTGGCGCTGTTGTCCATATAGGCATTATTTTCGATATTCCTCTACAGTGGTTTACATTTAATTTATGTGGCATATTTAAATTGTGTATCTAATGATAAATTTTATGATATCTCCCCTTGCCTGCAATTTTGAATTACTTCAGTGGGTATTTCTTGCATTAAGTTAGACGCCTTTGCATTGGAGGATTGTTCACAGGGTGCACTTACTCAAACACTGAGCTGTCATTCTGGTCTCCCCAGATAAGGATCTCTGTGATGGAACGAATGGTTTCAACCAGCAAATTGCGGTTGAGGTCTGTAACTGTGGTGTTCTTTGTTAAAACATGGTACATGTACCTAGAAAACAATGAAAGAGCAGTTAGTAAATAGTGAAACCATCAGCATCTCCATTTTTTCTGTCTCCATTTTATATTGTGTTGTATTTATTTACATTGATCAGTGTTATCGGCGCTCCACTACTACAGGCAGGTGAGGCTTAAAGGACTGAATGGACAGGGGCAAGTAGGACACCTCCACTTGTCCTCTTGGCTGATCGGGCCCAATAATTTTTCCACAGTGATCCCAATCAGCTCCCTGAGCTAGCCAGCAATGATTTTTTCCCATTTTAGATGCTGAAATCAAAAAGTTAGTTGGAAATGTGAAAGGGTCATGTGTGAACACAGAGGTGTTTTCTTAGACTTTCATATCTTAAAGAAAGTCCTGATAAGCTAAATGAGGACACAGTAGTCTGGCAAGCAAGGAGGTCCCTTCATTGTTTACCAGGCACATTGTTGGGTGGCTGAGCATGGTAGTGCAGCTCTCTATAGAGTCCCATTTAAGTCAACATCCGCAATACCAGGCACAGCCACTACCAATCATACAGCGCTGTGCCTGGTGAAGGGACAGCAGTGAAGGGACAGGAGTGCTTGCTGATGCACCCTATTTATTCAAATGATACAGGGAGCTGGACCTGCCAATGAATGAATATTAAAGGCCTATCCTTAAAATAGATTATCAATATTAAAGGGGTAATCCCACAAACAAAAATGTATCCCCAACGTGTTTTATTCCATGAAGTGCAACATAGTAACAGGCAAGGCAAGGGAGGAATCGGACGCCGTCCACGCAGCGGTGATAGCTATTTTGTGCGCTTTGCACAAGAAACAGCTATCACTGCTGCGTGGAAGGCGTCCGAGTCCTCCATTGCCTTGCCTATTACTATGTTGCACTTCATGGAATAAAACACGTTTGTTATACTACGAGACTGGTGAGTGCCATTCATCTTTTCAATTGCTGCATTCTTATAGACTGTCTTCCAAGAATTGAGCACCCCAGTCCGGATCTACTGCAGTTGCCACCTTTGATACAGGTGTACACGAACTTGCCATATAGCCACATTTATGTAGTGCAGTGCCGAACGCTATCTCTATACTGCCGTAAAAAATGTATCCCCCATGTACAGAAAGGGGGAAAACCAGCTGATCACCGTAGGTCCAATTGCTGGGACTCACACTGATCATGAGAACATGGGTTAAAATGTGCTTTAGAATAAGTGTACATATGGGGCTTCCAAATGCTTGTGCTTAGTTCATTCCAGGGGACATTTCCCCTCCATCCTTGTAAATGGATGGAGCACATTGTGCATGAACAGCCAGTACTCCATTCATTCATTAGGGGCTTCCAAAGTTTATTCAGGGCTTTTTAATGTCTAAAAGCTTCTTTGAGACTAAATCTCCATTCCCCTCAAGTTTTGTCAGCTTGGATGGTACCGTCAGTGGACAGGCATTTTCCGGTCCGGTGTTGTCTTGGGTGCTTAGGTTCATTGTCTGGTAAGAAAGCAAACCTCAGGCACAATCTGCGGCCTTAAAGGACAAGTATCATGTAAAAAAAAAAAAAAAAAACACGTATCCCCTATCCTTCTGATAAGCACTATGGATCAGGTTTTCATTAATAATATCTCTGTACTTTGGTCTATTTAGTTTTACCTCATACCTGACAAGTCACCCTGTTCTAGCTGCTAAAAAACGTCCACACAGCATGATTAAACTTTAGGTGGCCTTTCAAAGGCCTTTATTGAGGAGAAGCTTTTTTTTTTTTTTATCACTCTGTCATAAAGCCCAAATTTGTGAAGGCTGCACTCACGGTTGACCTTCTGAAAGTTTCTCAAATCTGCACACAAGATCTGTGGAGCTCAGCCAGAGAAATCATTATGTTCTCGGTCACCTCTCTTACCAAGGCCTTTCTCCTCCCAATTACTTCATTTCATTGGGTGGCTTGCTCCCGGAAGAGTCCAGGTTGATCCACACTTCTTCCATGTAAGAATTATGGAGGCTGCTGTGGTCTTGGGAACTTACAGTGCAGCAGAAATTGTTTTATACACTTCTCCCGATCTGTACCTTTAAACAATGCTGACACTGAGCTCTACAGGCAGGTCTTTTCCCCCTTATAGCTTGGTTTTGATATGACAAAATATCACAGCTACAAGGGAGACCGCTCAGATGATATGAAGAGATCTGTGCAGTATGGCTAATAAAGTTATAATAGTATGTTGCTTTATTATACTTTTTGACATCATAGACAGGTCGTATCTTTCGGACAACCCCTCTAACTAAAAGGTGACTCAAGGTGTAAAAATATCTCAAAGATGATCAAGAGGAATAGGAGACCCCCCAATAAATTTCAAGGGTCAAAAAAGAGTCTGAATACCTATGTCCAAGCAAAATTTTTGTTTTTACATTTTTAATAAATCAGCAACAACTTCTAAAATTCTACTTTCACCTTCTCATTATGGGGTACTGAGTGGAGAATGGGGGGGGGGGGTAAGATATATATTTTTTCAACATTTTAGCACAAGGTCACAATATGTGACAAAAGTGTGAAAAAAGTGAAAGGGTCTGAAAACTTTCCGACAGCATCGTACTGTATACATACAGTAATATAATTTATGTTTTGCTTTCTGCATCCTATACGATAGTGGCGGCTCCAACAAATAATTTTTTATCACCACTTTAGTGTTTTTTCCAAGGTCAGTAGACGTGTACATTACTATCTGAACCTTCATGTTGGAGTGACGTTCTGGTTGTGACGTGTCATGTAAACATTGACAGTATACACTATGAGAAGCAGCAAATGGCTTACAGAACATAATGACACAGAACATAGGCTGTGTGTAAGCTATAATAAAGCTCAATGATAGGTGGACTGAAGACATCTGCTAAGAAAGTGCCAATAAAAGCATGAATGAACCACCCAGACAGGTTCTTTGCGTTTCAGATTCCTAATCCCAATACAAACCTACTACTTCTCACGGCTGAGTGTTTTTAACAATTGTTCCCAGTCTAGAGCCACTACTTGACTAATGTAAAAGTTACCTGCTTGGAACATTAAGGGCTCATTTATGCTCGGACAGCTTGGAAATGCGCCACCCAAACCTGGTGGCTCGGCTGTTGATTACTTTAGTCTGCATAAATTAGTTCAACTTTCAAAGTGCTCTGGTTGCCTAAAAAAACTGGACACAGTCCTAGTAGACTAAGACTGTCATTCCGGACTTTTCCAGGCAACCAGTGCTAACTAAAGTAATCAATCGCCGAGCTGCCAGGTTCAGGTTTGGACACACTTACTGTAAGTTTGGTCAACTCTACCCAAAACCATGTCAAAATTGGCAGCAGAAAATACTGTGTATGGCTAAGTTCGAATTAGTGTTGTGCACTGTTCCATTCGCCATTCGCTAGTAGTATTTTTTTCACACTAAAGCCCCATAACTTAGACTCAGCAACGGAGCTCCTCACATAGCAGAGTGCAACGTTGAGGTGAACGAGGCCTATGCCTTGTATTTTTGTTGATCCACAATTGATTTTTTTTCTGTGGAAAAATGCGAACGTGAAAAATGTGAGGGTGTCTTATTTTTATTAAGTATGGTACAACAATACAGAGACCCACAGACTGTTGCTGGTTGGTGCTGGGTGAGAGAGACCCACAGTGCTGAGTAAAATGGCAGCCACAGCTGTATTCTTCCCCCTGAGGACCCATAAAGCAGAACTTTCTGTTCCTCACTTCACTGAGAAGACTTTTACTTTCACTTTCACTTTCTGTCTCCCTGTATGCTGGAGCTGGCAGTGCAAACAGAAGGATCGGGACCTGACCGGAGGAGACGACCTTGTTGATGGGGCTGCGAGCACCTCTCCGGGCACATCCGAGATAGCAGCTGTCACGATGGGGCAGATGAGAAGAGCTGCCCATCTTCTTTACCGCTCCGCGTCGTTGTGCTTAGCCACACCTACCACTGTGTCTTATTTTCGGGGTATGGCCTATATTATGCCAATGCATAGAAATTCTGCTACAGCTTATCTTATGGGTATGTATTATTTTCGGGGGAAACACGGTAGTACTGGTGCTTTCTAGCACTGGTTTCCTAGGTTTAAATACAAGAGTTACAATTTGCCTCGGACATAAGCACCCTCCCTTGACAAAAAGAACAAGTTTTTCTCTGTGTCAGTCCCACTGCTGGCTAGGGCTAAAATTTCAGAACAAAATCAGGACTGTATATTGTCCAAATACTATATGTAAACCATGCCTGAGGGTATGCTCACACAGTGAAATGTCTTGATATGTCCCGATATGTTATTCGGCTGTGGCAGAGTCTTATTGATTTCAATGGGAATCTGCTGCACTGTGCACAAGGCAGAATTTCCCCGGCAGAAATCCCGATTCTGGCGTCCGCAAAAAGAATATAGACTTGTCTACTCTTTTTGCGGATTTCGCTATAAAATGCATTGCTGTCTAGGAGACAGCACATTTCCAAATGATCCTAGCGCCCGCCGGATTATTCAAGTGTGCCAAATGTCCACCCATGTTTTCCAGGCAGACATTCCGCACATTTTACACCATGTGAACAAGGCCTGAATGTGTCAGCTGCAGACTACACAATGTGGACACTTGCACCAACCCGCTCCAAGCATTCCTGTAGTGGTTACAAATGTAATTAAAATACCTAGGGCTATGTTTACATCTTCATTATGGCTTCTATTTATAACACTGGCCACAACGCAGTGCTGGTTCCATCATGGCATGCAAACAATCAGTACCCCATGCAGTGGTTCCCAACCAGTGTGCCTTTAGCTGGTACAAAACTACAACTTCCAGCATGCCCGGACAGCCAAAGGATGCTGTAAATTTTTGTTTTGAACAGCTGTAAACACACTGATCCCATGTCATGTTTTCCGAGAAACCATTTGTAGTTTGAAATGTACTCAAAAAATTACAAAAGTACTTAAACCATCCACAAAATGGAAAAAAATAAAATAAAATGATAAAATATATTTTGTTTAGGGTTTTTCCACAGTGAATGTTATGATAAAAAATGGCACACTCTTTATTCTGCAGTTATAATTATTTTATTTCCCTTTTCTGACCCTATTAACTTTTTTATTTCCCTGTAAACCAGGCTGTATGTGGGCTCTTTTTAGTAACATAGGGGGAGATTTATCAAAACCTGTGTAGAGGAAGAGTGGTGCAATTGCCCATAGCAACCAATCAGATCGCTTCTTTCATTTTTCACAGGCCTCTTTAAAAATGAAAGAAGCGATCTGATTGGTTGTTATGGGCAACTGCACCACTCTTCCTCTACACAGGTTTTGATAAATCTCCCCCATAGTTCCTAAGGTTGGCAGCAGCTGCCCGACACTAAATTTACTGTTAACTAAGACTCCTAAATCCTTTTCCACATCAGTCGTCCCAAGTGTGCTCTCATTTAATACATAATCCCAGCCCGGATTTTTCCTTCCCATATGCACTACCTTACATTTATCAGTGTTGAACCTCATCTGCCACTTCCCAGCCCAAACCTTCGACCTATCCAGATCCATTTGTAACAGTGCACTGTCCTCTATAGCATTCACCGCTTTACAGAGTTTAGTATCATCTGCAAAGATTGCTACTTTACTATTCAAAGTCTCTACAAGAACAGGACTCAATACTGACCCCTGTGGTCCCCACTAGTAACAGTCACCCAATCAGAATAAGTACCATTAATAACCACCTTCTGTTTCCTATCGATAAGCCAGTTACTTACCCACTTATTCAAATTTCCCCCCAGCCCAATCCCTCTCAATTTGTGCACAAACCTTTTATGTGGCACCGTATCAAATGCATTGGAAAAATCCAGGTATACGACATCCAGCGATTGCCCCTGGTCCAGTCTGGAGCTCACCTCCTCATAAAAGCTGATCAGGTAAGTTTGACAGGACAGATCTTGCAGCTTTTATCTGTTTTTCACATATTTTACATTTTTCTCTATAGCTTTTTGATGATTCTTCACTGCCGTCCTGTTTTAGTAGTTTAAATGCTTTATTTTTGTCATTTATTGCCACCTTTTTTATTCATCCATATTGGTTTTCTTTTATTCCTGACCCTTTTTATTCCCATAAGGTATATACATCTTACAGTGAGAATTTAAAATATTCTTAAAAATCTCCCATTTTTTTTGAGGACATTATCCCATTTTATATTGTTAAGTGCTTCTCTGAGTTGATCAAACTTTGCCTTTCTAAAGTTCATTGTTTTTGTGGCCACTCGCGAGGTTCCCTTATTGAAGAACAAGTTATAATGTATTATATTATGATCCCTATTTCCCAGGTGTCCTTTTACCTGCACATTAATTACTCTGTCAGATAAGTTGGTTAATATTGAGTCTAGTAGGGCGCCCCCTCTGGTCGGGCCCTGCACCATTTGGGACAGATAATTGTTTTTAGTTATAGTCAGAAACCTGTTTCCTTTATGAGATTCACAGGTCTCAGTCTCCCAGTTTATATCAGGATAGTTAAAGTCCCCCATTAGTATGATATCATTTTGATTTGCTGCCTTGTTTATTTGCCTCAGTAATTGATCTTCTGCCTCTTCCATTATGTTTGGTGGCTTATAGCAAACCCCTATCACAATTCTTTTATTTTTATCTCCATATATTTCTACCCATAATGACTCCACATTATCATTTCCTTCCCATATATCCCACAGTGCGGCCTTCAGATTCAATTTCCCACCGGAGCACCTGAAAGCTGAACTAATTTATCCAGGCTAAAGTCAGCAAACGGCGAGCTGAGAAGTTTGTGACGAATCAAATTACTAGAAGTTTGCTCATCTCTAGTTATAATTCTCCTCAGACATCAACCACTCCAATTCGTCAGTTTTATAGGTCAGACTTCTGGCATTAGTCAACATGCAATTCTATGGTGTATGTTTTTTCTTCCTATGAAGCCTATCCCTATTAATTATTCTAACCCCTCCCTCTGCTCTACCCCCAGGTACATTAATAAGTCCCCCCCTCTCTGTCTACACTTCCCCTAGTTTAAACACTCCTCCACCCTTCTAACCATCTTCTCCCCAAGCACAGCTGCACCCTCCCCATTGAGGTGCAGCCCGTCCCTACAGTAGAGCCGGTATCTGACAGTGAAGTCAGCCCAGTTCTCCATGAACCCAAACCCTTCCTTCCTACACCAGCTTCTGAGCCACTTGTTTACCTTCCTGATCTCCCGCTGCCTCTCTGGTGTGGCTCATGGTACAGATAATATTTCAGAAAATACTACCTTGGATGTCCTTGCCTTAAGCTTTCGGCCTAAGTCGATGAAATCATTTTTAAGGACACTCCACCTACCTCTTACTTTGTCATTGGTGCCAATATGTACCATGACTGCTGGGTCTTCTCCAGCCCCACCCAACAACCTGTCAATCCGATCCGCGATGTGCCGAACTGGAGAGCCAGGAAGACAACACACTGTTCGGCGATCCCGGTCTTTGTGACAAATCGCCCTGTCTGTCCCCCTTATAATTGAGTCCCCCACTACCAGTACCTGTCTGGCCTGCATTCCTCCTTCCCTCCTTACTGGAGCAGACACCCCCCTGGCGGTCAGAGGCAGAGTCCTGCTGCAGTACTGCTAGCTCTAAAAAAATGGCATCCCCCCCTCATCTGCCAACCGGGCAAACTTGTTGGTGTGTGCTAGATCAGAACTAGCCTCCCTGACACTTTCCCCTCTACCCCGTTTTCTAACTGTAACCCAGCTAGCTGCCTGACTATCCTGCATCTCCGTCCCACTATACTAGTCCTGCTGTGTCCATGCGTCATCACCTATGTCATGGACACACTTCCTTGATTTCCTGCGCTCACAGCTAGAGGAAAAATCCTCCCACTGTCAGCTTGTGTCCCGCTACTGTCAGTGAGGACAAGCTGGGAGTTGTAGTTTTGCTAATGCTAGGGGAGATGTGAGCAGACAGCATACTGAGGGAGGGGGCAGAGACCTGCACAGTGAGGCCACGCCCCCTCCCTTTGAGAGGAATTCAGACTTGTGAGCTAAATTAAAAGTGTAATAAAAAAAAATAAAGGTGCTAGACACAAAAATTAGATGTACATGGTCAGGATTAGGTACTGAGTGATATAGTTAAAAAAAACATAATTTTGTTGGATCTGACGGGAACGCTTTAATGCAGAATATAAAATTTGACATAAAAACATTAAATATTGTTTGGTATTTTGTTTTGCATCTTTTACCACGCAGGATTGTAAACATTATTTTTATCATTAACCCTTTAAGGACATAGCGTTTTTCCACTTTCGTTTTTTCCTCCTTAACTTTTAAAAATCATAACCCTTTCAATTTTGCACCTAAAAATCTATACCATGCCTTATTTTTTGCGCCACCAATTCTACTTTGTAATGACAAAATGGAAGAAAAAAACGCTATTTTGTAAATTTTGAGGGCTTCTGTTTCTACGCAGTACATTTTTTATTAAAAATGACACCTTATCTTTATTCTGTAGGTCCACCCGATTAAAATGATCCCCTACTTATATACCGTATTTATCGGCGTATAACACGCACTTTTTAGGCTAAAATTTTTAGCCCAAAGTCTATGTGCGTGTTATACGCCGATACACCCCCAGGAAAGGCAGGGGGAGAGAGGCCGTCGCTGCCCGCTTCTCTCCCCCTGCCTTTCCTGGGGTCTAGAGCGCTGCTGCCGGCCCTTCTCTCCCCCTGGCTATCGGCGCGGCTGCCTGTTCTGTCCCCCTGACTATCGGTGCCGGCGCCCCATTGCGGGCGCCGATAGCCAGGGGGAGAGAAGCGGCGCCGACAGCCAGGGGGAGAGAAGGGGCAGCGGCACCCATTGCCGGCGCCGCTGCCCCGTTGCCTCCCCCCCATCCCCGGTGGCATAATTAACTGGGTCGGGTCCGCGCTGCTGCAGGCCTCCGGTGTGCGTCCCCGGCGTCGTTGCATGACGTCAGTGCGCCGCGCCGTGCATAGCAACGATGCAGGGGACGCGCGCCGGAGGCCTGCAGCAGCGCGGACCCGACTCAGGTAATTATGCCACCGAGGATGGCGGGAGGCAACGGGACAGCGGCGCCGGCAATGGGTGCCGCTGCCCCTTCTCTCCCCCTGGCTGTCGGCGCCGCTTCTCTCCCCCTGGCTATCGGCGCCGGCAATGGGGCGCCGGCACCGATAGTCAGGGGGACAGAACGGGCAGCGGTGCCGATAGCCAGGGGGAGAGAAGGGCCGGCAGCAGGGCTCTAGACCCCAGGAAAGGCAGGGGGAGAGAAGCGGGCAGCGACGGCCTCTCTCCCCCTGCCTTTCCTGGGGGTATATCGGGGTATACACGCGCACACACGCACCCTCATTTTACCATGGATATTTGGGTAAAAAACTTTTTTTACCCAAATATCCTTGGTAAAATGAGGGTGCGTGTTATAGGCCGGTGCGTGGTATACCCCGATAAATACGGTAGTTTTGATTTTTTCTTACTTCTGAAAAAAATCATAACTACATGCAGGAAAATTTATACATTTAAAATTGTCATCTTCTGACCCCTATAACTTTTTTATTGTTCCATGTACGGGGCGATATGAGGGCTCATTTTTTGCGACGTGATCTGAAGTTTTTATCAGTACCATTTTTGTTGTGATCGGACGTTTTGATCGCTTTTTATAAATTTTTACTGTTATGCTATTTTGGACTTTGCGCGCCATTGACTATGCAGTTTAATTAAAGGGGTATTCCAGGACAAAACTTTTTTTTATATATATCAACTGGCTCCGGAAAGATAAACAGATTTGTAAATTACTTCTATTAAAAAATCTTAATCCTTCCAATAGTTATTAGCTTCTGAAGTTGAGTTGTTGTTTTCTGTCTAACTGCTCTCTGATGACTCACGTCCCGGGAGCTGTGCAGTTTCTATGGGGATATTCTCCCATCATGCACAGCTCCTGGGACGTGACATCATCATTGAGCAGTTAGACAGAAAACTTCAGAAGCTAATAACTATTGGAAGGATTAAGATTTTTTAATAGAAGTAATTTATAAATCTGTTTAACTTTCCGGAGCCAGTTGATATATATATATATATAAAGGTTTTGCCTGGAATATCCCTTTAATTATATATTTTTATAGTTTGGACATTTATGCATGTGGCAATACCACATGTTTATTTTTATTTACACAGTTTTTTTCTATGGGAAAAGGGGGGTGATTCAAACTTTTATTAGGGCAGGGGGGGTAAATGATCTTTATACATTTTTTTGTTCACTTATTTTTTTTTTTGCAGTGTTATAGCTCCCATAGGGGGCTATACCACTGCTCACACTGATCTTTTACACAATTCACTGCAAAGCTATAGCTTTGCATTGATCAGTGTTATCGGCGGTTGATTGCTCAAGCCTGGATTTCAGGCTTGCAGCAATCAATCACCGTTCGGACACGCAGGAGGCAGGTAAGGCACCCTCCTGCTGCATCCCTGAGCTGCCGGGATGCTTTAACTTTTAGACGCGGCAATCAACTTTGCCGGCACCATGCAGGTATGATGCGAGCTCAGCTCCAGAGCTCGCTTCATAACCCTCCTGTGCCGCAGCGACGGGTATACCCGTCGTTCTGCGGCAAGGGCTTAATCATTATTTTAATAGGTCAGAGAATTACACATGCAGTAATACCAAATTTGTTTTTTTTTTTGTTTAAAAAATGCAGAGATTGCTATTTATTGCAGCATTTAAATGGTTAAGTGACTGTCCGCATCAAAATTTTTGCCCACGACTGTACAGCTTCCCTACAGGTCCATCTATGGTAACAGACAACAAACCATGTGTAGTCTGATCCTGTAGTCATATTTGCCATGCACCTAAGGGACAGATGGATGGCAATAAAACTGTAGGATCAGGCTGCACAGGGATTGTTTTCTGTTAGGCTCAGGGGTGGAGCCTGAGTCAGACGAAATTTTGGGTACCTGGAGTCGGAGTCGGCAAACAGTGTACCGACTCCGACTTCTACTAAATTTAGATTGGAATGTCCCAATTCACAAAAAGTTATAATTAATGACTTCTCTACTGTAAGAATAAAGACCAATGCATGCAGGGCCTCACGTAACCACAAAACAAACATGTTAAGTGACCGTGAAGAAGCTTTTCATGTGCTTTACTATATGGCACGCAACGCACAATTAGGAGCGGCAATACTTATACTTTCCATGGTGTTGTGTCCTGCTGTTACAGGGAACCCATGGGTAACCTAGCCTCTCAATGATAAGGGATTAAGTAAATATGTTTTTTGCAGAACTAGAGACACTTGTATAAGTGAAGGGAATGGACGGTCAATAGTTCAAGACTGAAGCTGTAAACCATTGGAAAAACTGCTGTCATTCAGCTAAGGCTATAAAAACTTGTAAACTCTGATTGTTAGCTTAAACTTTAAACTTGGCTATGGGATTCTACTAGGGAAATCATGTTTTATAATAAATGCCCCTTCCTGGATCCCCCCACTGCCCTATCTTCAGCAGCAGATCAGCATACAAAAAGGAGAAGGCAGCAGCCTCTGCCCAACTACCTCTCTCTGCTAGAAGAGCTTAGAAGAACTTGGTGGGCTTAAACTGTTCAATACAGTAGACTGTTGGCTTCCCAGCCAGTATTCCTGTGGTAATGACATGTATGTTGAAATCCAATAAAGAAGGAATTCAAGTGCACCCACCACATAAACTGCTTCCTCCTTACTTTATTTCTGGTCACAAAAAGACATAATGCAGGGAGACGACATATAGGGGGTGTGCGTGGGCACACTAGGGCTGGGCGGTATGACCAAATATGTGTATCACGGTATTTTTGTAACTTATGGCGGTTTCACGGTATATAACGGCCTGAACTACAACTCTCAGCATGCTGGGAGTTGTAGGTTTGCAACATCTGGAGGTCCGCAGGTTGAAGACCACTGGTATAGAGTGTCAGCGTTGGCGGCCGCAACAAACAAGAGGACAAGGAGGGCAGCGATTACGGGTGACATGTGAGTATTTACCCTGACAGGGACAGCGTTGGGCTGAAAATTTTTTTTTTTTTTTTTTATATGATCAGTTCCCAGCGGTTTACTATGGATTTAGGTCCGGTCACAAAACCGCATACGGGTCAAAAATGAGCCGACCGAAGTCACCGTTTGACTCCGGTCGGCACATTAAAGTCTGGCTGGGGTATGGGAGAGCCCGGTTTCCCCCAGCCGGATCTGGCACCCGTAACGTAAAAAGGAGGTGTGAATGCAGCCTTACCCTGGAAACAGTACTGTATAGCGGCTGTTACACTACAATAAGACTGCATCCTGTAAAACACATTTATTGGCTGTGTCTGGAAACAGCTGGAAACAAGCTGGTTCGGAAAACACTGCAATTGACAAATGTTGTCAGAGCGCGACTCTTCCTCGATAAATTATGTTGGGGGAAAGCAGCATCAAGCATGTTTTGTAATCCCCAAAAAAACAAAACCAGAGGAGCCTGTACAGAGGAGATGTCCCATGGTATATAACGGTATTCCCCCCCCCCCCCCCAATCATGTGACCCGCGAGCGCTGTTCTGCTTCTAACACCCCCCCCCCCCCCAATTAATTATCAGCCCAGTGCTGCGCTGTCCCCATCGGGGAACTAATCACATGTCACCCGCAGGTGCTGCCTTCCTCGTCCTCCTGTTTGTTGCCGGTCGCCGGCGCTGGAACTCTGTACTGTACGCTGTATCCCTATGCCCCGGTTGCAAAAGATAAATAAAATAAACTTTAACTCACATCCCGTAGGTCCGGTACCGGCCTCACCTGCTTCCTGGGGACGTGAACGTCGGAGAGCAATCAGCCTATCACCGGCCGCAGCGATGTTCCTCCTCGGCTGGCGATAGGTTGAGCGCACTTACATGACAGGCGGAACATCGCTGCTGCCGGTGATAGGCTGACGGCTCTCACGGGGGAAAGAGAGTTAAAGTTTATTTTGTTTATCTTTTGCATCCCCGGCATAGGGATACAGCGTACAGTGCAGAGTTCCAGCGCCGGCGGCCCGCAACAAACAGGAGGACGAGGGGGGCAGCACCTGCGGGTGACATGTGATTAATGACAGCGCAGCGCTGGGCTGATAATTCATTCATTCCCAAGGGGGAGGGGCCCAACTGGTATTGCGGTATGGGAAAAACTCATATCGTGTAGGACAAAAATTTCCCCCACTTTCCCTACGCTCTTACGCTAAGGCCTCTTCATTGTTCGCTCTGTTATCAGGAGTGATCAAGGACCTGTCACACAATGAAGTCTTTTCCCTGCACAGCAGGTCCTTTCCCAAAAAGGTCCTGCACCACTGAGTCTATTCACATGGGCGGAATTTCCGCACCAATTCCATTTCCACTTCCTTGGGTGGTTTCAGGCTTTTGCGGAATTGCTGCAGAATTTGTGAACAAAATTCTACATGCAGAAATTCAGAAGAGTTTAACCCCATAGAAGTCTATTAGGCTTCCATTTGAGGCGGAATTCCGCCAGTGTGAATAGTCCCTAAGGCTAGGTTCACACTACGGAAAATTTCTGCCTGGAGAGTCCTAGTCCTGAATCAGTCGGCGCTAGGACCGCGCGGACACTGCAGTCTCCAATAGACTGCAATGTGTCCCGCGAGTATTTCCTCCTGAAAAATGAGAAACGCCATTCTTCAGGCGGAAATTTTCAAGCGGATTTTCTGTTCACAAATTCCGCTTCACAAATTCCAAAGTGTGAATTTGTGAATGGAAACCCATTCACTACACTATACATTTTAGTAAGCGGAATTTCCGTCTGCAATTTCAAAGCGGAATTGCAGGCGGAAATTCCGTAGTGTGAACCTAGTCTAAGGCTGGGTTCACACTACGTTTTCTCCCATACGGGAGCGCATACGGCAGGGGGGAGCTAAAAGCTCGCGCTCCCGTATGTCACCGTATGCGCTCCCGTATGTCATTCATTTCAATGAGCCGACCGGAGTGAAACGTTCGGTCGGCTCATTTTTGCGCCATATGCGCTTTTACAACCGGACCTAAAACCATGGTTGACCACAGTTTTAGGTCCGGTTGTAAAAGCGCATACGGCGCAAAAATGAGCCGACGGGACCGAACGTTTCACTCTGGTCGGCTCATTGAAATTAATGACATACGGGAGCGCATACGGTGACATACGGGAGCGCGAGCTTTTAGCTCCCCCCTGCCGTATGCGCTCCCGTATGGGACAAAACGTAGTGTGAACCCAGCCTAACAGAGCGGAGGATGTAGACACCTCAGCACGGGAGCGTAGGAAAAGGGAGTGGGATTTTTTATTATTTTCTTTCGGGAAGGTTTCCCTACCTACTGAGGGTTTTCAACTAATTGGGGGGGGAAGTCACCTACCAACTGGTGGCTGCTACCCAGCAGGTGTGTGGGGGAGGGGGTTACCCATCTAGAGGCTTATACCTAATAGGGCGATTCCCAACCTATTTACTTACAGTTTCCACCTGTCTTGACAAGAGAGCGGCAACAGGGAACACTTGGTATCATGGGGCTATGGGAATGTCAAGGTCCTCCACAGGATACAGATATATTATAGTTAGAGATGAGCGAACTTACAGTAAATTCGATTCGTCACGAACTTCTCGGCTCGGCAGTTGATGACTTTTCCTGCGTAAATTAGTTCAGCTTTCCGGAGCTCCGGTGGGCTGGAAAAGGTGGATACATTCGTAGGAAAGAGTCTCATAGGACTGTATCCACCTTTTTCAGACCATGGGAGCCCCGGAAAGCTGAACTAATTTATGCAGGAAAAGTCATCAACTGCCGAGCCGAGAAGTTCGTGAGGAATCGAATTTACTATAAGTTCGCTCATCTCTAATTATAGTGTAGCCAATCCCTCTCATACCATTCCATTAGGATGCGCTACAGGTCTATTCCCCTACACTGAATGCTTCTCGACAAGTATACGTTTCCTTACTGCGGCACTATATGGCGACACACATTTGTATGGTGACCCATAGTATAGTGTTTTCCCAACTACTGTGCCTCCAGCTGTTGCAAAACTACAATTCCCAGCATGCCCGGACAGCCAAATGCAGGTCGCCCCAGGGTCTCTAGACCAGTGGTCTTCAACCTACGAACCTCCAGATGTTGCAAAACTACAACTCCCAGCATGCCCGGACAGCCGTTGGCTGTCCGGGCATGCTGGGGGTTGTAGTTTTGCAACATCTGGAGGTCCGCAGGTTGGAGACCACTGCTCTAGACATTAGTGCCAATTAGGCTGATGCACCACAGAGCCCAGAAATCTTCCAGTCTGACAGCCCTGATCCATATGTGCAGTATAATGTCCATAAACTCAGGTACCGAACACCCTGAAGCTGAGTGACCCCCCCCTGCCCTCAGCACTGTGATGTCATCATGTCGTCATCAGCAGCAGAGGTTACGTCACAGCGGGTTGAACTATGTGACAGATAAGGACTGGGGGGGGGGGTGACCTGTTCTTGCCTGTGACCTCCCGAGCTCACACTTACTTCAGCCGGTCCAGGGAGTGGACGCTGGAGGAGGACCGCCCGGAGCCGCTCACCCAGCTCTTCGACCTCCCGAACATTGTTGAGCCGGTCAGTTCATCGTCCAAACCCGAAAACGATGACCCTCTCCACTGCCACAACTCCCCTCCCCCCTGCCGGGGAAACAGCAGATAAAACTACGACGAGCACCCTGCCAGGAGCGCTGCTGGGGAATGTAGTTTTACGCCCCCTACAGAATGATGTTCCTCAGCGTCTAAACAACTACGAATCCCGGCATGCACAGCGACATTGACTGACTTGTGACGACAGCTGTGGCCGGGAAGTAGAAGCTTCCTTCTGACGAGCGGCGTGTTGTGGTTGTCACTGCAGCTCCTAGCGCACTGATCGCACTACCTGCTGTGTCGTCTGCGATTACTGATGCGATCTGATCGTCTTAGTCAGAGAAATGCTACAACACACAGACAGGAGCCAGATATCATACAGAGGGTGTCCTGCTGCACGTTCTCTCCGCTATAACTGTGAGAACTCTATGGCTCCCTACCGTCATTTTCCCTACCTACACATTGTGTCGGATTTATCTCACCATTTTAAGAACACAGCCAATTTTAGTTTTGCCTGTTTATTTTTTTCCCCTTTGCCTTCTAAAAATCATAACTTTTATATTTCCATCCACAGATCTATATGATCGCTTGTTTTCTGCGTGAATTATACTTTGTAATGACATCACTCATTTTACAGTGAACCCCCCCCCCCCCAAAAAAAAAAATATTGTTTGTGTGGAAAGAAAACCGTAATTTTGTTAATTTTGGAGAGTTTTGTTTTCACGCTGTACATTTTGTGGTAAAATTGCCATTTTCTTTATTCTGTGGGTCAATACGATTAAAATGATACCCATGTTAAGATACTTTTCCCCCTCTTCTTCTCTTCTAGCGGGCACCCACGTGGCATCCACGGACACATCGTCATCATCAACACCTTCACCGCTATCTGACACCTCAAGAAAGGAAGCAGCAGCGGGTACAACATCATCATCACACCGTACGTCCATGTGTGTAATGCTGCCTGACTTAGACATATCCCTGTTAACTACATCCTCTGGCAATAATGGTTGCGCATCACTCATGTCTTCAAACTGATGTGTAAATAACTCCTCTGATGGATCAAGTAAAGCTGCTGTGGTGCTAGTGTTGGTGGTGGCGGCAGGCGGGCAAGTGGTAGCATGAGAGGTGCCCGAAGCTAAGCTAGAGGAGGAGAAGGACGGTGCGTCAAGGTTCCGAGCGGAAGCTTTAGTAGTAACTTGGGTGTCTTGTGATAGCCAGTCAACTAAGTCCTCAGAACTC